>NC_048603.1:12049752-12242252 GCF_003668045.3 Cricetulus griseus | reverse complement strand
GCAGACTTTTGTGAACTGACCAGAGTCTATATGCCACCTAAACTAATAGTAATGGTTATTTGTAATATTAGCTTTATGGAAAACATACTGAAGACATCCTATACTACTACCTTAATAAGATTTTGTTTGAAATATTTTAAAGATAAGCATCTGGGGGCTGGAGAGGACTTGAGTTCAATTCCTAGCACCCATGCTGGTGGCTCACAATTGCCTTTAAGTCCAGCTCCAGGGGACACAAAGCTTCTGGTCACCATGGGCACCTGCACTAAATGCACATGCACAGGCATGCACACACACACACACACACACACACACACACACACACACACACACACACACACACACACACCACACACACACACACACACATACACTCACACACCACACAGACCACACACACACACACACACATCATACACCACACATACACCACACATACCACACACCACACTACACACACGTACTACACACACACCTCACACACATCACACAACCACACACACATACACCACACAGACCACACACACACATACATACACCATACACACATATATACACCATACACACACACCACACACACACAGGCACACACACACACCACACACATACACCACACACACATACACCACACACACACATCACACAACCACACACACACATCACACACAACACACACAACACAACACACATACACAGATCATACACATACATACCACGCACACATAACCACACACATAGCCACACACATACACCACACACAGACACACCACACACACATACACCACACACATCACACACACCATACACACACATCACACACACAACACACACACATCATACACACACATACCACACACATAGCTACACACACATATCACACTACACACACTACACACCACACACACACATCACACATACCACACACACACATCAGACACAGACACATCACACCACACACACACATCACACACACACACACACACACACACACCACACACATCACACACACACCACACACACACACACACACACACACACACACATGAAACACACACATACCACACACGTACACACACACACACACACACACAAAATGACAATGAACTATTCAATATAAAGGTTGAGCAACATAAGCTGCCAGGATCCAAAGAATGAATCACACCCCAGAGAGAATACACAGAGGCTTCAAGACTTTTGCTGCTAAGCATCTCGGTGACTGTTCATGAAGATGGAAATAATTTTCATACTAAAATTGGCTTGAACCACCAGAACAAGAACTCGCAATAAGAAAAGGAATTTAAAACGATGTAAGTCCAACGACTCCCTCCTACCTGTCGCCCCTATGATTTACAAACATTAAGGTATTAGGGGAGTTGGAATTCCAAGAAAGTCTCATAAATCATGCGTTTATACTACTTTCACTAACGGCTTTATTAGAACACATCTCATACATATATCATAAAATCATTTAAAAGTGTACAGTCAGTGATTTTTTTTTTTTTTTTAGTATCCTCAAGAAGTTACACAACCAACTCCACTTTCTAAGGTCTGAATATTTTACCATTCCCCGAAGGCAGCTTGCATCCCCCTCTGTCCTACACTGAGCCCCTAACAATGCACATCTGTTTTCTGATCCTATAGACTGCCTATTCTAGCAAACATGAAAATTGTATGTCAGCTCTGCTTTGTTCCCTTTTATGTTCTGTTATTGGACAAAAGACATTTTACTTATCTGTTCATCAACTGCACAGTAGTGCAGTCTTCACTTTTTGTGACGGGGGTGTATGGTAACCTAGTGTTTACTGTTCTGAGGTATGACCACACTGTTTTTCCAATGGCTGTAGCGGTTTTACACTCCAACCAGGCAAGGATGGAGCTCAGCTGATGCCCCATGTGTCTGAGATGATGGACATGGGGCTGTACAGTTTGATATGTGTCCTACTGCGTTGCAATGTTGCTTTGGTCTGGTCTTTTCTTGCTATGCTCATTTCTCCCCTTGGAATGGGCAGTTTCACTGTGTCATTTTATGCTATATTGTGTATTATTATATTGTACATAACTTTCTTTTGATTTTACCCCTGTTCAAAGCTAAAAGTCTGTCTCCAGTCTCAGAGATACTTCAGGTTTTTAATGTTGAAACCTGCCAGGTGGTGGTGGTGCACACCTTTAATCCTAGCACTCAGGAAACAGAGGAAGATGGATGTCAGTGAGTTCAAGGCCAGCCGGGTCCACAGGGTGAGTTCCAGGACATCGAGGGTTACACAGTGAAATCACCAAGTGTCTAAGGGCTCCTGTTCCTTGGCTTCCCTGACAAAACTTCTCACTGGAGCCCCTGATGACAGCCATTCTGACTGTGGTGAGGTAGATTCTTGCTCTGCTTTTTTTTTTTTTTTTTTTTTTTTGATTTGCATTTCCCTGATGGCTTAAGAAGTTGGATATTTTTTCTTGCATTTATTGGCTACTTGTACTGGTTCATTTTAAAATCATCTGCAGTTCATCTGTTGACTGAATTAGTTTCCTCCAAGGGGTGTGTTTTCTTCTCACCTTCTGGATACTGATGGCCTGTCAGCCGTGTAGCTGGTGAGAGCCTGGTTCTTTGCCTGTATCTTTCCCCTTCTTACCTTGCGGATGCCTGTCAATTTCCGGTTATTTCCTCAGCGCCTGGAGTCCTTTTCAAAAGTCCCTAGCTTATGTGTAGACTTGGAACATTTCCTCTACATCTCCTTCCGTTGTTTGAAATCAGATCTGGTATTAATTAATGTCTTGGGTCCAGTTTGAATTGATCTTTGTTCAGGGTGAGGGTTAAGAACCCAGTTTCAGTCAACATACGGATAACTAGTTTTCCCAGCGTCACTTATCACAGGGGTGATTTCCCCCATGTATGTTTCTGTCAAGAGCCAGATTTTTGGCGCATGTGCCTGACTCTGGGTCTTCTCGTCTACTCCAATAATCTCCGTGGCTGGGCTGGAGCCAGCACCACAATGTTGACAGCTTTCTCCTAAGGACTCTTTTGCTATGGCACCATCGAGCCTTAACATCACCTACACAATAGACTGGAATCCTCTGTACCCCTGACCCTTCCTCTTACAGCTGTTGGGGAATGACACCATCTCCGACTTGTCCACACAAAAACCCCCAAGTCACTCCATATTCTTTTTACTCCTCCCCCCCCCCAAGTGCAGCATACGCTCAGTTCTCCTGACTCACACCCTTCTCTCGATCCCTCCTGGTACTTCTTTATTCCCTGGCTAACACATTTCCCCCATCTCTCTGCGCTGACTATAAGCTCCGAGACGGTAACAACCCAGAGCAGTGCCTGGCTCGTATTAGACAGGATGAATACTCGCTAAGTGTGGGAAGAAGTGAATTGGCCCGTATGCTGGCTTCCTGCTTTTGATCTCGCAGCTCTCTGATCCCTGGCACTGTTCTCATGCTCCCATTCTCTGAACTGCTACAAGACACTTGTGTTTAAAGGCGTATCTCACATTAGTCTTTAAAAAAAAGGTTTCAACTTCTTTATGCATAAGAACTTATAAGGTCCACATGATTCTGCTCGTCCCTATTTTTTAACCTTTATTATCAGCCTCCCTTTTCTGTTCTGCTGCAGACGTCTGCATTCAGCTACCTTAGACATCTGGTGTCCCTCTGCCTGCAGGAGTCTCCTGGATGGCCATCGTCACCCAGCTCAGGAAACATGTGTCCGTGTTTAGGATAGGGGAGGGTCATTCTGTTTTACACTCCATCATATTAGGACTGACTTGTGAACACACAGCACAGCCCTTATCATCTCTGGGGGTGAACAATTGACTGCCATAATTTGTGTAATTAACTCAGCTAATGCAGCTCATCCAAATCCCGAGTACCTTAGGTGAGCTTCTGACAGCCTCGCTATCACCTAGAGCACCTATCCCGGTTTCTGACGGTAAGATTCGCAAATGCTTGCTCATTCAATGGTTCAAAATTACCGGGTCTTGAAATAAGGTATAAAAATACCCTCGGTGTAAATAAAATTTGGTTTTGTGTTACAGTGAAGAGGGTAAGCAAAGATAAGGGAAGGAATAGGAAAGACTAAAAACGCAGGAAGACAAGTATTCCTCACGGATGAATGTGTGAAAGCCACGAGGGAGACAGAGGGAGAGAATTCAGATTAACTGTCACCCTAATTGGAGGCGTTGGAGACCACTGTTTGGCAGTGGCCTTGGGAGTGAAAACTACTTGATAAAGGGCTTCTCAAGTGTGAGAAGCCTCACACTTGAAGGAAAGGCTCTGCTTTGCAGGGGTGGAGCCAGAAGGAAAGCAAGCTTAAGTGGCTACCATTTCCAATCTCCAGCGACTCCTGGGCTTACCCTTAGCTTTCAGACTATACTGTTAATAATATGATTATTTATGTATCATATTATTTATATGATTACTCCCCTTTCCCTCTCAGTGAACAGACAGCTTCCCATTTACCTCTAAAAAGTTTATCTCACAGCTTACCCACGTCATAAGACTAAAACCTTTACCCTACATGGGTCGGCGGGCAAGACGGCTCAGTGGATGGAGGTGCATGCTGGGAGGCCTAACAACCTGCATTCAATCCCAGGGTTCCACAAGGTGGCAGGAGAGTACCAACTCGGGAGAGCTGGCCTCTCGTCTCCACCAGAGTGCTGTGGCCTGTGTATGCCTGCATTCCCACACATTCGTGTGAACACACACACACACACACACACACACACACACACACACAGATCCTATAGAGATACCCAACTTTTTACTCTTCTGTCTCTCTCAAGGGGAACTTGATACTGGACGGGAGCACACACACCAACTCTGTCAGGCTGGTGAGCCCTAGAGTTCCACCCATGTCTTCCCCTCCCTGGGGCTTGGGTCACAAGTGTACACCGTCACACCTGGCTTTTCTGTTACATGGATTCTAGGAATCAAATTCAGGTAACCAGGCAGACACTTGAGCCCCCACCTCAGCTTCACAAATAGGATCTTTGGCTGATTTCAATGAACTTGTTACGGCAAATATCTGAAGTAGGTATTGTCTCCAGTATATACAAACAAAGCAATTAAATGCTAAAGACAGTAGTAACTTGTTCGCAGCAACACAGCTAAAAAACATAATATCTGAGCTTAGGTGTGTGTATCTTGTTACGGAAACCCTGCACTTAATTGTCTCATGATAGCTCCTGAGATATAAATGTGTCTTACTGCAGCCAATAGTTCCGTCATTCGCACAACACCTCCCCATTACGTGTCTGTCATTTCAAAGCCATCCTTCGGGTAACTGACGTCCGGGAGGTTCAAGTCCAGCAATTAAACTGATACATCCATCTCCTGCTTCCTGGGGAGCGGAGTCGGGCGTGAAATGCTGGCTCTTGAGGATGGGGACTCATCCTGGACAGGTGCCTCAGCGGAGCAAGGGACTACTACTATGCTCACACTGACAACGAAGCCAGGTGATGAAGGCATTTTTCAAAGGTCAGACTGGTGCCAGGAGCTGCCCAAAGCAAGCGGCCTGAAAGCCTGCCACAATAGGGACGTGTAAAAGACCTGAAGGACTAAGAGGCCAGCATTTGGCTACTGCTTTAGTCACCTTCTCCACTGTCTTCTTGTGAGGTGTGACGAAAGTCGATGCTAATCCCCCGCTCCCTCATTTGTCTCAAAGCACAGCTCTACTTATCTATAATGCTATTAACAAAGATCTTAAAGAATCTTGATATCATTGACTGTAACTAGGCCATAATCAGATTTGCCCGATAATCTCGGCTCTGTCTGTCTATTCCGTGTGTTCACACACAGCCTTCTTCAAAGCCTCAACGTGACCTATGGTTACTCTGTTCCAGTAGCTGAACTTGGACTGATCTGTCTCATGTCCAACAGGACTGATTTGGCACAGAAAGAGACCAGCTGCTCAGAGTCCATGTTCTGTGGCGTCACTTCCTTTTTAGCTCATTTAATGTTGTTCGCCTGGTCCAAGGATCAGCAAACACTCTGTAAAAGCAGAGTGTTTCAGTATTTTTCTCCACTGCAAACGTTCAGCTCCATGAGTGCCGTTTCAATAAAAACCTCTTTCGCACTAAGGTATTTGCTTACCCTGAAACATTGTTTCGGAAAGAGGAAACATATAAACGTTTAATTCTTTTCTCACAGTTGCTTATTTTCAGAGGACAGAGAGTGTGCTCTCGGTTTGTCTGCCCTGGTATACACGAGTTCGTTGGTTACAACAGTGTGTGTCCTACTCTACGTGGATACGCACTCCTGGCAGGAGGCATGTGTTTGTACACACCTGGAACGTTCCCACCACCTGTCTTCATGACTGGTGTGATGACTGGTTTTCTCTCCTCCTCTTAGATCAACTCATGCCTGTGTCCTTTTGACATGAACTGGTAGTCTCTGGTAGTTTCCCTGCTTTGTATTGCAGAATAATCGAGTCATTTGTTGTTTTCTATACCACACTGGCACCAATCATCCATCCCATGACCCCTGAATCCTTTCAGTGACAAATGGTATTCGGTGACCATAATTATGGCTCTGGCTATGCTCACTGCTATGGTGCTCTTATTGTAATAGTTCACTGGGAAGGCTTTAAAAGACATAAAATCTTACAGTCTATGAGAAAGGGCTTAACGTACTCAAATTCTTCTAGAAAACAAATCTTGGCTACAATTAAATAAAAAAAATTCTCTGTGGCTTACTTATGAGGCTAAAATATGATCCATTTTGAGTTTGTGGGGGGGAGATTAAATAAATTATATATAAAGCATTCAATGTAATAATTAGTAAAAGAAGCATTCAATACAAATTGGGTATTATTTTTGTTGAGAACTTTGAAAGTATTCCAGCCTTTGACTCGGTAATTGCACTCTTATGGCTCAGTCGAATAAACTCAAAAAGCAAAGAAAAAATTAGCAAAAGCTTATCGATTACAGCATTAGTTATTAATGTAAACAAAATTATAAGTAATATAATGATAAATAAACATCAAGAAAATAGTTTATGGACAGAAGGTATGTCCAAGCTGTGTCAAACAATACCCAAAGTATTTCTGTCAGCTAAGCGTGAATACTCATTTCATTGAGCCCTAACTAGTCTTGTTTTGTCTTTATTAATGATTCTGAACATCTGATAGAACAGTTTGATTTTTACTTATTTGCTAAATTGGTTGGTGGTGTTTTTAACTGCTTCTGAAGTTGATCTTTCTAACTTTATTAACTATCCAATTACTGTTCCTATATGTTGTCATTTGTCTATCTACTAAGGAAAAAGGAAAATTAACATTTGGTGTAGAAAGTCTTTGTGTGAGTCATTTAATAGCCTTACAACAGACCCCGAGGGGAGGCAGTATAAAAATCTAATAACCCAATATCTTGCCACTTAGAAATCTCAATTAAGAGCAAACTGGAATAAATTTAGAAAACATTAATAATCTAGCATCTCTGGCTCATCTATCAGTAGGCCCAGAAGCAGATAAGTTCTAGTAATAAATTAAAATGGATAAATGCAAGAAGAATTAAATCAGCTTGTTTACAAACAGGCACTGACTTGAGGGCGGTCTCTAAGCAACACCTCCAAGCAGCAGCATTGTGTACTGGAGAGCAGAGATCCCACTACTGCACCAGTGGGTAGGTGTCACCAGACCAGTTGTCACTGTAGCTCTCAGGGGCCACAGCTGGTGAGGCTGGGGGTGACTTTTCTCCTCCAGCAGTGTATAAAGAACCTTCCAGCTTGATCTCTCCATGATCTATGCCTCACGTGTGTGTGGGTCTTGCCATCAGGTTCTAGAGGACCACTGACAGTAAAACAATTTATAATGTTTTGGTGGCATGTCTATGGGACCCCCACTGACCAACACCTTGAAAAGAAAGAACCCATCCCCAGTACTGGGCTTTTAATTTGATAGTCTGTGGTATGTGACTGGGGGAGGCCCTGTCTGTTAGAGCATTGCTCCATCTTTATAACAACCTTCCATAAATGTGCTTGTATAAATTTACAGAAGCTTCACTTTTTCAAAGTATTAAAACAAACAAACAAACAAACAAACTGGGGTGTGACATAGAATCTGCAGCTACATCATCCAGGTTCAAATCCTAGCCTTCCTATTTGTGATTATGTGGCCTCAGCTAAGATGATCAACTGCCCTGCGTCTCAGTTTCCTTATAGATACAATGTAAATGTAAGTATTTAGGCTGACAGGACTGTTGATCAGCAAATGATTTTGTGTTTATATTTAACCTGAATGCTAGTGTCGCCCCAAATTCTTGCTTGTTTCTTCTAAGTGCAACGATCCTAGGCATTACAGCAGGACCCATATGTTCAAGGCCCCCCGCCCTTCCTAACACCATCACCTTGGGGATTAGGGCTTTTAGATAATAATTTGAGGAGACACTAGCATTCTGATCACACGTATAGTACGAAATCATTTGATCATGGACAGTTCCGTCAACCCAAATAACTATTATGCTTATAAGGAAACCGAGAACAAAACAGAACAAAGTCACCGTGAACAGGGAAAGGAAAACCTAAGCACTTAAAATAGGTATTGAGAATGGGGGTTAGTTTAATGTAAGTGGTTTGAGCATGTGTTTAGTTTTTGCTGTTGTTGGGTTGTTTTTTTTTTTTTTGTAATCGTTCTTGGCAAAATGGAGTGGTATAAATTTATAACACGTACCCCCTCCATCTCCATAACAATAAAATGTTTGCCACAGTAATTTAAATGTAACTATAAGTAAAAGCAAGGATGCTTATTCTTGGTACTTCTATTCTTTTTTAGAAAAGTAACTGAAGGCTTTAGTTTGCTAAAGACAATTTGCTAAGGACAGGAAAACAAAAAGTCATTTAGTAGACTAATAAAGACGAAATAAAACTCACTGTTTGCAGATATAACATGATCTTGGATATAAAAATCCCAAGTTATTAAAAAAATCCAAAAGTCTATTAAAGCTAATAAGTTCAACAGTCAGAGAAATGTATGAAAAATATATTTGTTGTGCACTAATGATTTAAAAAACAAACTGAGATCATTCAATTTACAAGAGCAACGAAAATAACATACTAATACATTCAACTACAATAACAAAAATGTAAAATCTATATGCAAAGCGTCACTAAAAGAAATTAGACACAAAAATGGAAAGAGAGCCCCTACTCAGGGATCATAAGCACAGCTGGTAGGCCAGCTGTCCTCACCGTCCTCAGCAAACAGAGTCAATGTGATCCTTAGGAAAATCCAGCTGCCACCCCCACCGCGACTAGAAAATGACAAACTAAACCTAAAACACATATGAAAATTTAAGTAACCCAGAATCCCATACCTTGGAAAAGATGAACAACTGGAGAATTCATAGTTGTGAATCTGAGCACTGCCTGGAAAGTAATTAACACTCACACTCACACACTCACACACACACACAGACACACACACACACAGACACACACACACACACACAGACACACACACAGACACACACACAAACACACACACACAGACACACACACACAACACACACACACACACACACACACACAGACACACACACACACACACACACACAGACACACACACACACACACACACACACACACACAGACACACACACAGACACACACACACACACACACACACACACACACACACACACACAGCCATCAAACGGGGAAGAGGACACCCTCAACATCGTTATTTTAACCACAATGACATCCACTTCACACCCATTTAGCTATGATAAAAAAGACGGAGAGCAAAGCATTAGTGCCGAGCTATACTGTTGGGGAAAACACATACAACACTGTCTTTAGTCACAAGTGAAATTAAAATGTGAAAGAAATCCCCAGAAAAAGTAGACAGAAACACCCCTAAAACCAATAAGTGAGCAATCACATTATATATATATATGAAAGAAAGTAACACCTAGAAGCAAAAATTATCATTTTCATTATTTAAAATTTATTTCTGTGTGTCTTCTCCATGGGAGGGTGCAGGAGGGAGGCTGGGTGAGCATTTGTGCAGACACATGCCCGTATGTGAGTGCAGAGGCAGAGGGATAGGACACCGGGTGTCCCAATCTGTCACTCAGCCATCGTTGTCTTATTCCCTTCTATCGACAGGGTCTCTCACTGAACCTAGAGTTAGGTGGGTGGCCAGAGAGCCCAGCAAGCCTCCTGTCTGCTTCCCAGCAGGGCTGTGCTTACAGGCTTATGTGCAGCCATGCCTAACTTTTTACATGCGTGCTGGGGATTTGAACTCAGGTCCTCATGCTTCAGCTGCAAGTGCTGAGCCATCTGTCCAGACTAACGCTATCCTTTTCAACAGCTCTCCTCAAATGAGATAGTAGAGGATCTATAACTATCATAAAATCTAAACAATATCTATGAAGGAAATTAATAAGTGAAAAAATTCCGTTATTTGTGGAGAGGAAATTAATACAGTGAGGGTAAGGATGTCAATCCCCCCACCCCAGAAAGGTCTAGAAGTTTAACCCTGTATGATGAAGGGGAAAAAAAAAAAAAAACTCATCAGGATATTTCCCAAAGATGAGCTAATTCTACAACACACACGGAAGGGGCTGGGGATCAGAATGTCAGGAAATTTTGATGGAGAATAAAAGTAAAGGGTTGTACAATCCCACTTATGATTAATCATAAAGCCACAGCAGTCGAGTCGGTGTGACAGGTCCAAGGTGGTCACACAGGACGGGGAAAGCCAATGAGAGCCCAGAACTGATACCGCAAGGTGGTCGCTCACTCGGGGAGAACAACAACTCAAACGGGAAAGGGTAATATTTCCAACAAGCCAGGGTGAAACCATTTGCAAAAAACAAAATGTCTTTATCAGCTTTACCCATAAATCAAAATAGGTCACACTGTGCAATTAAAAATGCTTTAGAAAAAAGAGAACCCTTCCTGATCTGTAGTTGGGTAAAGAGAATTATAACCAAAACTGATTAAGCTCAGCTTCAACAGATGTAAAACTTTTGGTTTGTCAGTGACACTTTCTAGAAGACAAGCTATAGACACAAAAGGAAAATAACACACAATCCCCCCAAAATTCAACAGTAAAACGAAAAGCCACTGAAAATCGAATGAACTGGCTATTCCATTCAAGATAGCAGAAAAATGCTCAACACCATCAGTCACTTAAAAATGCAAAATGAAACAGGCGAGAGGGCTACGGAAGCTTCAGAGTGACAAGGATAGTTACCAATACTGAGACTTGGTGAAGCCCCACAGCAACGTGGCCGTCATGCACAGCTGGTCAAAGCAAACTGTCAAGCACTGGTGGAAGACAGCCTGATGCTTCCTCCTTAATTTGAGCACATGTATGAAACTTAAGACACAGGAACCCCACCCCTAAATATTCATTCTAGAGAAAGTAAAGCTCATGCCCACACAAAACCTATACACGAATGTTGAGTGTTAAAACAGATTTACACCAGCCCAAACTGGAAGCAACTCAGGCTTGCACAGATGAGGTACATACTGCTTAACAGTAACAAGGGACAAATTTTTGATAAGTGTGTTAATGTGATGACTCTCGAAGTTATGCTAATTGAAGGAACTAGTCTCAGATGGTTATGAACAATTCCATTTATATGGCATTCTCAAAAACCTGTAACTATGGCGATGAAACCATCGGTGCTTATCAAGGGTCAGTACCTGTGGGCAGCAGGCGCAACCATCAAGGGATTAGCAGAAGGAAGAAGTCCAAAGTGATGTAACTGTTCTGTGTCCAGAATCTGGTACCAACTGTACCAATCTGCACGTGTGTTAACATTCACAAAACAAGGTCAGTTTCCTCCATCATGTTAAAGATTTTATAAAGTAACTGTCTCAGAAGTGAGAGCACAAGGAAATCCGTATACCACAAAACTAAACTGAGAACTGAGGAGAGCAATTAAAAAACTGAGACACGGGTGTGCCAAGTCTATTCAAGAAAACAATGACAGAGCTAAGAGACAGATGGGTACTAAGAATGACAAGGGCGATAATCGCTAATGTGGAAAGTGTTTTAAGAGAACATTATTTTTAGCTTTAAAGCAAAATAAAACGACAGATGAAATGACTATATCCTAGGAAAATATAAATTAGCAAATTTGACATAAGGAAGAAATTGGAAACAAACCAACCAAGGAGTTATCCCTCCAAGGGCATTGTGCACACGTATTATATTCCTAAGAATGCTAAGAAACCTTAGCATTGCAGCGTCTGTTGTTAAAGCTAACTCCCTACTTAGGCCAAAGATTTCTGTTGTGTGTTTGGTTTTTGACAGGGTGTCAGGCTGGCCTTGAACTACTGGATCTTTCTTCCTCGACTTCTTATGTGCTGGGATTACAGAGGTCTGCTCCACCACATTTGGCTAGATTAGAGATTAAAATTAAAATAATAAAGTAAAACCAAGGACACATCCTATATTCCAAGTCTCTCTAGCCTATCAGGCCGACTACAGTTCACAATGTATAAATTTATTAGACTTATAATAAATCTGAAGGGTTTAAAGGTTCCTAGCACAAAAAAATATAATGAGACGGGATACTAATTGCTCAGATTTGATCATTACACAGGGTATATATGTACATGTGTATTTATGTGAATATATATCTGGTTATGATGCTACACTCCATAAACATGTACTGTGTATGGCAAGATAATTAAAAAAAAAAAACACTCAGCCCCTTACTGTAATTTGATAGAAGAGTAATATGGGGTTAAGTTAATTTAATGAAACAATTTTATCTATACTAATTATGTTTGTCATGTGGCCTGTAACGATAGCCAACTATTTTAGCTGGTACTCAGAGGAATTTCTACAGCAGTACTAAGAAGAAAACTGGCTGTTTTGTACTTTAACCTGTTATTGGGTATTGAGTCTATAAAACAGGAGCACTGTACCTGACTGTGATTTAAGGGACTCTCCACCCTGACCTGAGCTCAACTCACACTTTTGTTTTGGTGTCCCTCCCGACAGCCCCCTCCCCAGCTCTGCCTTTCTTTCACACAAGGGCTTCGGCTCTCCGGAGACCACTCTATTTCCTCCAAGTCCCAACAGGAATCTACTCCTTTCTACAGGCCCATCTCTGTTATGATGCTCAGTGAAATAAAATCTAATCACATCGAGAAGGACGTTCTCCTCAGCTGTCCTTATTAAGATGTAAACCATTTGTTTCTGCTTTTGCCTCAGGACCAATACTCCTCATCAACACGACTCGATTTCCCAACCTTAAAAGGCAAAACCACCACAACTCAAACACTGAAGACATTGCCGTACTACTCCGGCCACTAAAATCAACAATGAAAAGAAGGGATGAGCAGATCTGAAAGTCGGGGGTGGGGGGGGCAGGTTAGGTTACAAGAGTGAGGAGAACTAGAAGGGAAAAGAGCGCAGAGCATGGCGGCAGACTCATCTTACAAAGGCAAATATTAGTGACTACATTTCAGCATAACATGTTATCGTCACCAGCCTGCCATGGCACTCTCATGAATGCCTAAATATTCCAACATTAGAAATACCATGAATATAATTTGCTTCAGTTATGGGTAAATGAATTCATTTATTCAACAAGTATTGTCTGGTATTATACCAAGTATGTTTCACACACAAGCAGAGCTCTCCCGTAATTTGCACAAATGTAAAACAGCTCCATTCTTCTTGTTGGATTTTGTTGTTGTTGTAGAAACTATGTGTCGTTTAACATACTTTTATTTATCAATGTATGTATGGTAATAACCATGTTTCTTACTGCCATTTTAAATAGATTAATATTAACAACATTTTAATTTCTGCTATGCGTTTAGGCAAACATATAGGTTTGATTTAAAAATATTCTTTGGATTCCCAAACAAGTGATTTCGGAGACTTTCAGGCTGAGAACTGTTGCCCTGCTGCACACCACAGTCTGCTCACTGGGCCCACTGGTGATGCAAGTACGGGCTGTTCCCAGTCTCGCACTACAACAAATGAGGATGTGTGTGCCTTTTGGCACCCATTATGTACTTGTGTTGAGTTTACACCTAACAGTAAAGCTGCTGGGCCACAGGGAACACTATATTCAATTTTAAGAGACGGTGACTCTTTCAAGTGGCCAATGAACTTTTTAAGCATGGTTAAGTTGAACCAAAATCAGCCTTAAGTATAGAATTTACACTGGAGTTGAAAAGCATAATTGAGAGTATCTCATTAATAATTGTTTCTTATTGATTTTATGTACAAACAGTAATGTTTTAGACATACTGGATTAAATACATTCATTTTGTTGTCTTTTTTTAAAGCATGGCTACTGGAGAGCGTGTGTGTGTGTCTGTGTGTGTGTGTGTGTGTGTGTGTCTGTGTGTGTCTGTGTGTCTGTGTGTATGCATATATATGCTTAACATTGTAGGCTTATATATTTGAGACGTTTATAATAGCTTTTGAGATACCAAGAAAGACTCTCAAGACAGCAGCTTCTAAAGGGAGGTTAAAGACAAGAGGTCGCCTAGTGCAGACCGTGGCCCGAAGCAGCGTGTATGGTGCAACGGCAAGGAGACGAGGAAAACACACAGCAGGGCAAGGGCAGGAGTGGGAGACTCTGTTACCACCCCCCCCCAGTTTATCTATTTATGTGTGTGTGGGTACTGGTGTGTGCAAGTGTGCATGTGTGTTCCACCCCAGCATAGGTGAAGAAGTCAGAGGACGACTTGTGGGCATTTAGCTCTCTTCCATCACGTGGGTCTTGGAGATGGAACTCAAGTGTCGGCATTGGTGGGGAGGGCCTTTACCAGCTGAACCGTTTCCCTTAATGCAAGGAAGTTACATGAAGAAACCTGCATTTATTTCAGAAAAGTCACCCTGACTTGCATGTGCGGCGTGACCGAATCAATCCCAGACTGGCAGGCAGCTCGTACAACAGTGTAAAAAGAGTAACATTAACGTTGAGAATAAAGCAACGGGTAGGAGCAGAGCAAGAAGAAAAATTGGAACAGCATCCCTGGTCCTAGTTTGTCTTTTCTACGGAGGCCACTTCACACCGACTTTAACAATTCATCAGGCACTTTCTGTGTGTGCATACAGCTGTTTTTATATCCTGTTCCTAAAGAAGGTTCTGGTGTCGTGAGAACAAGCAACAAGTCTTGAATGTCTGAATCATTCTCCAGAACGCATTAGGTATATGCCCTCATTTGGCATTTCCCGTCCGCATATCTGAGAGGGTTAAGTCCCAAGGTCTAAACATTCTACCGTGCTCGCTTAACTCTAACACAGAATCGTCGACACCATTTTTTTTCTCTACAAACTGAAATGTCTAAGAGAACTAAGGAAGTATTAAATTGGACTCCTTCAGTAGTGACAGCACCGGTCTAAAACAATTTGACTTCATCATACTGAGTCCAGGCAGGGCAGTGAGTTATCAAATATTTAAGAAGAAAACTGGAGACCTGTCCTGTCACATCCATTTATGGTGACATCCTACAACTTGCTAAAACTGTATCTTGTATAAATAAGATACAGGATCCAGTAAAAACATGAGAGGTCACTTTATTGTTCCTCATTTCTTCTGAAATTCACCAATCTACTAATATAGTCTTGACTTTTCCAGTGACATATAGCAATTTTTAT
The DNA here is from genome assembly GCF_003668045.3 of Cricetulus griseus. Taxonomy (NCBI): domain Eukaryota; kingdom Metazoa; phylum Chordata; class Mammalia; order Rodentia; family Cricetidae; genus Cricetulus; species Cricetulus griseus. The sequence goes on along the minus strand of NC_048603.1, from coordinate 12,226,678 downwards.
TGATCTCTTAGTTTTTTAAATTTGGGCAACATGATACACACAACATGATACTTAAGATCTAGATTCCCTGCTACCCTTGCCTGAAATACTCCTAAGACTGGTAAAGTTGGGGTCTATACTTAGTGGGAGAAAAAATGAGCCTGAGAGCTGGGTTTTCCATGAGATGCTCTCCTCCATGCCCTCAGTCTTTGTCATTTGTACAATCTCATCACAGTCCCCTCCTGGTAGGGAGCATGGTCACCACCACTCTTCACACGGAGTGTCCCCACTATTGTCTTTTCTAGATGGATTAACAGATATTTCCCAGAGGTCCTAACTGCTAGACTGAATGCAAGGAACGGAAATCACCCTCGGTGTACTTAACAACTTCAAGAAAGCAAACAGTAACCATCAGAGGTGCAATTACACCTTCCCGCCCCAAGCCCATGCACCCAAGTACGAACCCACCAACACGCCCCTCTCCGCCCTTCCCTTATTTATACCTCGTTCCCTTATTTATTTATAAGGAAACACCCTTCTTTACCTAGCAACAGGACGACACCCATCCACCTCGTCTGCCACCAGCTCTTTCCAACCACCTGTGTTTGTCTCTCACCAGGCTTACAGCCAATTTCCTGACCACCCTGCCTACTTCAAATGTTCCACACTGCGTAGCAAATGTGATTACTTCCAAATAAAAATCATATCATGTCAGTTAAACCTTTCCAATAGTTAACTTCTAAAATAAGACTCAAACTTTACCGTGGTCTTCAAAGCCCTCAGTCCTCATTGATTACCCTTGCCTCTCCCCTTTTCCCTCAAACCGCTATGCTCTAGCTATACCAACTTTACTGTGGTCTTTAAGCTCTATTATTTACACTCGTCTCCCCTGCTTCGCGCACACACAGACCACTATGCTCTAGCTATAGCAAGTGTGTCCCCATGTCTGCAACACTCCAGGTCTTCCACCCCAGGCTCTGCTGATTCTAACATACTACTCCCACATACAAGGCTCTCTGACTGAACTCTCATGGTCCCCTAACTTTTAGGTCTCACAAATGTCCCCTAGGAAAGACATCTGTCCCTGATTACTCCGTTATTTATTGTCTCCAAGCTTGTTGGTTTCTGCCAGAGAACTTGCAACAATTCAGTGACCAGAGCGTACGCACCATGAGGTAGTACCTAACAGTGTCAGAGACAAGTACTCAATAAATACTTGCAAGATGCCCGGATGAGTAAAGACGGTTAGGCTGTAACACTGATTGCTTTCTATAGGATCTCAAGTCAATTCTCAGAACTCCAATTTTCTCCTTTATTAAAAAACAGGTGAGACAGACTAAAACTATCAATGAATAATTTCCAAGAACAGTACTTGTAACAGTAATGATGGAAGCTTAATATAGAAAATGCCAGTTTCCTCTCTCTTCTTAAGGGTTAGACAGTGAGGCCTCACTAAGCTAATTCAGCATTTAAATTATATATATATGATGGTAGTAAGTCGTGTGCATCTGTCAGCTTCTTTCAAAAAAGGAGGAGGAAGTTGGACTGAACAGAGAAGGAAGGAGAAGGAACCTTAGAAGTTAGAGAGACCGACTTTATCCAAGTCCTAAATGTGGAACAACCTTCATTTATTCATAAAGACTGGCAGCAAGAATGTATTCATGCTCATGTTACAATTTCAAAGACAGAGCATTTGCTGTTTGCGTAAATGTACACAAACCTCATCTGTATCCATCTCCTGTGTAACTTGCATGTTTTAGTTAATATTGTTGACAATATGTTTTAAGAAAAACCACCAACTAAGTGCCACCAACTAAGTAACAACAAAATACCTGGGACCAGAAACAGAAATTCCCTTTACTTCTCTGTAAGCCTTAAACTTTCTATTCTCAAGAGAGAGAGAGAGAGAGAGGGAGGGAGGAGGAGAAGGAAGAAGAGGAAGAGAGAAGAAGAAGAAGAAGAAGAAGAAGAAGAAGAAGAAGAAGAAGAAGAAGAAGAAGAAGAAGAAGAAGTCATCATTGCTGTCTTGGCTCAGGCCTGACAGCTCACACGTATACTCTCCAGCACTGGCAACTCTAGAGCAGGAGGACTGCTGTGAGTTTGAGGCCGGCCTGGGCTACAGATCCAGACCCTGGCTTTAAAACATTTAAGGTTTAACACTTTCTTCTGTTGGTCACTTTCAGCTTCTTATCCCTCTTAGGTTTTCTGCCGTGGAGACCATACTTTCTAGGAACCCTCTAAAACATTTACTACATCTCATTCAAATCTCTCTAAGCTCTTCCTGGAATAGAGACAGACACCCCCCTCTAAACGTTGTCATTTGGTACAAACACCTAGAACTGTGTGGAATTCTTTGCCCGTCTTCACCGTCTCCCTAAGACATAGACATAGACATAAGATTCCGAACTCAAGGAAGGGTTTATATTAAGCAATTAATTCAGTTTTATTCAACATAGTTTATGTAATCAAGCTTGACTTTCTCAGAAGTAATTGGTATCAGCTTACATTCCCCCCTTCTGCTCCAGTTATTTCTACCACCTTTCTAAAATTGGAACTTCTAGTCTATCCTCAAACTGGAAAAAAATTTTTTAGTACTGCTGAATGTTCTATGGGAAAAAGATTCATCCATTAAATGTAAAATAAAGACTAAGGAGGATATCGCACCCTTCCACAACACAAGACTGCAGGCGCACAATGAGACCCTTGGCCACAACCGGCTGACAGTTCAAACGTGAATGTCATCACAGGTCAGTCAGTCACAGGTCAGGATGAGTTTTTACTGACACGGAATGCTTCAGCAGGAAGTCAGCAAAAGCCAATGGTCTGCGACTCTTGGAGACAATTTATAAAACCACAGACAAGCAAAGCAAGCGTTCTGAACAACATGCATAAGGCTTCCTCTAGGGCAGCGCTCATCAAATGACACAGCAGGCCCAAAGGAGACTCCAGATCAGCAAACCAGGGAAGGGAAGACGGAGAACGACTGACAAACAGTATGTCCCAGTACATCACCAACCTACGGGTGCCATCTGAAGAACTTTGTTTCCTTTTCTAGATGTATCTAGAAAGCAGTGTGAAATTATTCCCAGGGTGGCTTTGAGTGGCAGGTAGCGAACACTGATCTAGGAGGCAGACAGGAAGGGACAGGGTAGTTAGTGGTTATGTTGCTGCTGCCAACCTGGGTTTGGGAAATAAGCAAGACTGAGTTCTAATGACCGGAAGAGGGAGATTTTTCAGGACTTCCACAGTGTGGCAAGGCAGGCACCCCGAGAGGAGAAGCTGAGCAGGGCTTTCTCCCTGCCGGTGGGCCTAGGGTCAGTCCAGATAAGCTCTGGGGTTCCACACTAATGCTGTTACTCCTTCAACCTTCGAAACAAGGCAGCTGTCAACCTTGACTTTCTCCTCTTCTGCCCCAGACTCACAGCTATTCGACGGCAGAATTAACTGGAAGGTAACTGTTGATCCTAGGACAACTACCTCTAACCGTAGGTTGTCGGATAAATCGAAATTCAATGCACATTTTACACAATTTAAAGTTCAAACAAGACCTGGGCATCAAGAAAGATAACCCGCAGCTATAACAGTCCTATGTCATAGCTCACTAAAAAATAAAAGGTCATGTAAAGAATATAAACACCAAGTATGGATTTTTAAAGCCATGTGAAATGTTTTAAAGGTTCCTATTTTGGCTACTAGCCAAGAATAACCTAAAAAGCCAACCCACCAAGCAAACGAACAAAGTAACAAAACAGTGTTGGAATTCCTTAAACACAGGCTAATAAAACTTTCTTTTGTCAAGGTATTCAGACTAGTCATTAGTTTTAACAGAACTAACATTATTTATTCATTCCCTTACTTATGAAAATACCTGTGTGTGTGTGTGTGTGTGCGCGCGCGCACGCAGGACCTGTGTGTGATTGAGGGTGTGAGCCAGAGTGTATGTCCCTGGAGGCCAGCAGACAGCTCTGTGATGACCGCTCTCTCTCCTTCACCTTTTGTGGGTTCCAGGGGATGAACTCAAGTCACCAGGCTTTGTAGCAAACACCTTTCACCTATGGAGTTGTCTCAATAGTTTTTTCTCTTTTATTACAGAAGCTACGTGTGTGTGTGTGTGTGTGTGTGTGTGTGTGTGTGTGTGGGCGCGCGCATGTAGGTATATGTGGAGGTCAGAGATCAGAAGTCAGAGGACAACCTCAGGTGTCCCTCCTCAGGTACTTCCCATCTGTCCCAGACAAGGGTCTCTCATGGGTCTGGAGCTTGCCAAGAAGGTTAGGCCGACTGGCTAACTACCGAGTCCCAGGGAATCTATCTGGCTGTCTCTGCCTTCCCAAGTGCATGACACCCTGCCCAACTTTTTACATGGGTTTTAGGGATGAAATCCAGGTTTTCAAGCAATTTATTGATACATCTTCCAAAATATTTTTAAATATTTAAATGTACTCTCTCAGAATACATCCAGTATTTATTCATCACAACTATTAAATAGTCCACTTACCCAAACGCCACTATTCCAAGGCGAGTATGTATGTTACCAGTCACGACAGTTTGTTATTTTTGCCATTAATATAAACCCAAATCTGGGTGGAGAGACAGACAGGCAGGCAGGCAGGCAGACACACAGACACACTCACTCAGCCGTGTGTACAGAGAATGCCCCTAGCTCCAGAGTGAAGGGTCCCTTTTAGCTCTGCCAACAAATAGAGTTCAACATTCTGCCCATCTCCCTGTCTCCTGTTTTCTTGTTGTTGAAACTCGAGTGGCTGCAGACATCAATCAACCTTAATCACTGGCTAGTTTCATAAACACGATCCCACAATGCTGATAAAAAGGAGTTTGGGTCTCTGCCTTCGGTCCCCCCACTGAACACAAACACCCAAAAGATAACCCTTTGTGAAGTGCCTACCAGAAGGCCACTTTGTGTATCGGTATAAAAGAACACAGCAAGGCCAACACTGCTCCACTGCCTCTTTACCGCTAAAGGCAAAAGATTTTCAGTTCCAATACTGACGGTGAGGGTTTCATTGAAGCCTTCACTTACCTACCTAGTCTGATCAGACCTCACATAAATTCAGTTCTGATTACAGTACAGAGCATACACAACTGGACATTCCTAATCACCTTAGATTAAAGATCGCCTTCACTTCCCTTTCTGCGGGGCCATTATAGCCAACCTAGAGCAGGACTATACTCACCTCCAGGCTAGAAGAAACAACATAATAGCCTATTGATCGTCCATGTAGACCTAAAGCCACAAGTCATCAGCCAAGCGGGCACAGCACTAACAATCAGAAGTCATGCACTGGGTTTTCTGGTCCCACACAAACACATCACTGACAGTTACTACTGACAGTATTACATCGGCCAAACCCATCCTCCTGCCCAGGAGAGAGAGAGAGAGAGAGAGAGAGAGAGAGAGAGAGAGAGAGAGAGAGAGAGAGAGACTACACTACTCAGGTAAGGGAGCCTGAATTATACTGAAAAGATGACTGCTTCTTGGCTGGCAGTAAATGGCAATTTAAGTCCATTATATTTCTCATGTAATATGGATTCTCAGGCTTTGAAAGTTACCATCATATTCAATTCCACAGACAAATGCTTCCAAGAGAGATGCTACCATATGCTGGGGAATTAGATGTTGACAGAAAACACCACCATTATACTCCTGAGTCAGTATTCGTGGCAAATGACTAGGACTTTTTATAAGTAAAATTTATATTTAAAAAAAATGGTAGCTTCGAACTGTTGTGTCGTTGTCGCCCCCACCCCCACCCCCACCCCGCGCGCTGGAGAAATCAAAGCAATACTCCAAAATGGAAATATTAATCGTGCTCTCCGCAACACCCATTCAAGGAGTTAACTCTTGAGAACTAAGAATGGCGAAGTAGGACCCGAGCCCTAGCTCAGGTCTCAAGGGAAGCACATCCCTCCTAATTTCTTACTTGACGTTCATACAAAGCACACCCCTGATGCACCATTAGCCTTCTGTAGTCACCTTTAAAGAAGTGTCCCTAACCAGGACACCGACTGGAAGAAGGCAACAGACAGAGGGCCATGGATGAAATGACAAGTGAACGAACTGGGAGTCGGAGCAGACTTGTACGCCCCAACAGGGAAACGCTGAGATGGGGCTGGAAACTATTTTCTGGCCTTCTCCTGCGTGCAGCTACTGGGGAACAACAAGATCCTACACGCCCGGGACCCACAGAGCCCGGGGCACCGAGGTGGAGGGGTGGGAAGGAAGCAATCGAGGTGCTTTCACAGGGAATGGGGACCAAGAGAGATGGGCGCGACGAGAAGAGAAGAACTTCCTGCCTCGGGGAGGATCTAGAGGGGTGATGGTGGTGGCGGCGGCAGGACCGTCCCGGAGGCGACCTCCCCTTCGTAGTCCCCCCCCCCCCCCGGTCACATCTCTGTGCACCCGGCGGCCGGCGAGCGCTGGAGGAGAGAGCCGCCGGGGCCCTCGCGCCGCGGGGCTGGCAAGTCCGCCCGCTCGCCGGCTCGCCCGCTTGCCCGCTGTCGCTCTGCAGGGTCCCCTGGCCGGGACCGGCCCCCTCCCCTGCCCCGAGGGGTCGGCGTGAGCGAGCGGGACCCCAAGCATCCCAGAGAGCAGACAGACGACCCTCCCCGCACACCCCGCGTGGGTCTTTGTCCCGCGGGCGAGCCGGGGGCTCGGGGAGGGGGGGGGCGGGAGAGCTCCTTGGGTCGCCTAGGCAAAGCCGGTCCTGGAGGCCCGAGGGGCCCCTTGGGGGTCGCCCCAGCTTTGTTCGGTCAGCGGGGCGCGGGGAGGCGGACACTTACCGTACACCCCGGCGAGGAAAAGCAAGAGCCACGCCGACCCCCGCCGCCGAGACTCTTTTGTGCTCCAGCGACGGGCCATACCCACGGCAGATGGAGGGAGCGAGGCGATGGAGGAGGAGGAGGAGATGGAGGAGGAGGAGGAGCTGGGGCCAGACGCACCCGCCGCCGCCGCCGCCGCCGCCGCCGAGCCTGCTCCCTGCGCGCTCCGCGGCGGCGGAGGGGGAGGGCGGGGGCCGCCCGCTCGCCCGCGCGCGCCCCTCCTTCCCTCCCTCCCGCCGGCCCTGCCTCCCCGGCCGCGAGCCCCAAGCCGGCCGGCCTTTCCCCGGGGCTACGGGAGGTGCAGGGACGCGCGGTGAGCGCGCCGGCGCGGGCGACCCCGGGGGGACCCGCTGGCGACTGCGGGGCTCGGGCCTCGCGCCGCTCGCACCCGCCGCAGCCGGCGCCGCCACCAGCCCGCCCGCCCGCCCGCCAGACGGAGTGCGAGCCGGCCACCGCCGCCGCGCTCATCCGTGCGCTCGGCAATCCCCTGGCCCGCCTGCCTGGGCGCCCGCCCCGCGCTCCGCTGGACTCGGGCAGGCTGGCGCCGGCTTCCCCGCGCCCGGAGCGCGAGAGCGAGGCAGTGCCAATCGATGTGCGAGTGCACGAACTCGGGCCGCTCGACTCCCGGGGCTCCCGAGCCCCCCACCCCGGGGTGGAGGGTGGAGGGTGGGAGGGCGCAGGGGGTGGCCCGATGAAGCTCTGCAGTCCCCGACCTTGGTGTTGGCGCCCATCCCGGAGGTCCTCCAGGCTGATCGTAGCCACCGGCGAAGGAAGGGCGCAGGGGGTGGTGGCAGGCTGTGAACTTGGAAGTTCCTTGCTGTGACACCCCCCCCCCCGCCTCGCCCCCCAGACCGTGCAGGCTCCACTTAGAATCTGCCCTGGAACGGGTCCGCGTGCACAGCCCGATCCTGTGCTAAGGGCTCTGGGGAGGCATCCAGCTCGGCTGCAGGGTCCTGCGCCTCTGCTGGTGCCATGGGGTGGCCGCTGGGCAGGTATGCCTGGCTGGACCTGGGGTCCGGACGTGGAGAGAGGGATGTATGTCCCCGACTTCCCCCAAGCCTCTTCCCACCTCCTAACGAGCATGGCCCGGAGCGCTTCCCTCTGTGTGTGGTGACACTGTGGCACCAGACCGTCTACCTTTTCAAGTGTCTGTCTGCACGGTCTCAGCTGCTAGCCTTGCCCTTTCCAGGCTCTGTCCGCTATTAGCTGGAAGATCCGCAATGCATTATTCTGTACTGTTGGCACGGGTTGTATGAGATAAATATTATCCACGGTTTAGATAAGTTAATGAGACTTGAAGAAGTTAAATTACCCTGAACGAGGTTATCAAGTAAATCGCCAACAACAAACTTTTTGTTTTCCCAATTGCAAAGTCAAGACACTTCCACTGTAACGGGAAAATCAAGCAAAATGCTTGGTGCCTACTGGTTGTTGTTAAATTTTAATATATGCCTTGGGGGAGTACATTAGGCTTTTTCCTGTATCTCTTGCTGATTTGACCTTTTAATAAACCACCTCCCTCCCGGAAATGGTATTACAGAAGATAAAAACTTTATTGACAGAAGTTTACGAATCTTTTACAAAGTGACAACGACCAAAAAGTCCTGAAGTCTGTAAATTTTGTCCCATTCTCTTTGTTGAGAATGCAGCAGTTTTGGTATTCTTGACTCTACAATCTGCAGATATATCCTTGTTTTATGATTCTACACTCTGCTTGCTTGCTTTTTCAGAGAGCTCTTTCTGTTAACTGAGTTGCCACAGCAGCTGTGTTTGGGTCAGGCCACAAGCAAAATGAAAAAGTAGACTGGAGTGGTTCCATCCCCCACCCCATACTTTTAGTACCATTCAAAGAACTCCATCCCAAGGGAAGTCACTTGGTGACCACATAGGACCCCAGCCATCCTTTAATCAGAACTCCTCCGCCTACACTTGCTCATCTACTGAGCTATCTCTTAGACTTGTCAAATGCTCAGGAGTTTTGTTACCCAAGCCCCTTTAACGTTCGTAAATTTTAATGAGGACTCCAAACAGCATCTACTTAGAAATTAAAATGAAAGCTTTAACTATCTTTAATTCTTTGACAAATAAAACATTCAGGTCTATATTAGCATCCTCAAAGCAAATAGAAAAGTGCCATGGTTTCTATCTTTGCAGACCTCCTTTGTGTCTGGCTGGAAACATCTGGATTCTCCTATCTGCTTCTGTAGCCAATCTGTTGCAATCTGTTGTTTTGGTTGAAGTATGTGAAGAAAGACAGAGATTTGAAAATTGACAAAGCCAGGATCTCATAAACTTCCTTCAAATTCTTCCCACCACCAAATACAGGCTGTGCATCTCCACTCTGAAAACCTGGGGTGAGCCAAAGCACGCATAACAAAACTCCCAAGGATTTGAGGTCCCAAACATTTCCAATGAAAGAACACACAGCTTGTGAAACTTTAGCAACTATCACTCTAGCTGCTTTGACTCAAGAGGGTTCAAAGACAAGGACCCCGACGGATATGTATGAGGGAACATTTTCCTTATCAAAATAATTTTACTAGAATCTTGGGTGTTGGGCACTTTAAAAGGCACAGGTGGTATAAACACCTTTTATGTTGCCCGGCCTGCCTTCCTCACTCTCTAGGTTATATTGGTCATATGAAGAAGCACTTTGAAATCCATTAGAACATTGGCTATGAAGAGGTTGTTTTGGTAACGGTTCCACTGAGTGGAGTGCTTATTATGTTTGGGCGGTTCAGATTTGCATCCTATGAAGCATAAATCATGCCCCGAGGAAACATTTTCTCCTTTTTCTGGGTCCTCATATCCATAAATAGGCTTCGAGTGATCTGCAACACCCTCTGAGATGGTTCGAAACCTTTGTGTACCTTTCATAGGAAGATTATTTCCATGGAGTCTTAAAGAATGCTGTCAACCATCATGCTTTAAGGAAATGTTGTTAAATCAGTTTTGCTTTTTAATACTTTTCCAAGTGAGTCTCATACTTATTTGTTCTCAAGAACAAATAAGTGGGGATATACATGGACGTCTTTTTCCCTTACGGTATTTTGGAAAAGGCTACTATTTTGCACATTGTTTATGCCCTTAAATAATCAAAATCCTTTCATTTTAAAGATCTCTTTCTCCTTTGGTTATCATCACCTATGGTTTAATTTTTACTCTCGTCATGAATAAAAAAAAATCCTTTGTAAACTGTGTTCTATTTGATGGCATTTGAGGATCTCTTCAAAACTGAGGTTCCTCTGGGAACTCTGAGCATTATTTTTGCTTAGGAAGAAAATTGATGAGAGTGGATTTTCTTCTTGGCACACTTCCAAACAAAGACAAATCATCTCCCCTTCACTGGATTATTATTTTTCAAAAGAGAAACAAAGTTGGATAATACATATAAACACAAGGAAAATTTGATGGGGGTGGCCCTTCTGTGTATATGTTTCTCTTATTGGTTGACGAATAAAACACTGTTGGCCAATAAGGCAGGAGGATAGGCAGGATTAGGAGGGAGGAGGAGTCTGGGGAAAGGTAGGTAGAGAAAGCCCGCCAGACACAGTCACCATGTAAGGACCGGGAAGAAAGGATGCACCAGGCATTCTCCAGTAAGATAAGAACACATGGAAATACACAAACTAATAGAAACAGGTTAATAATTAAGACAGAGCTAGCCAATAAGAAATCCTCATCATCGGCCAACAGATTTATAACATAGCATCCTGTGTTTATTTGGGGACCAAATCGCTGCGGGAAGCTCCAGCAACAAAAAATATTAAAGGTGGTAACTAAATAAGTGAGAGCTTTTCCTAAGGAAATAGTCCTATTGGAGTTGAATAATACAGGGTTGCAACCGAGAGCTACCAATCTGGGCAATTTGAATATTAGTTCCCCAGCACTTTCATTGAAGGTACACTTACTACATTCTGTGCTCCAAAAGCCTACCATTGTACTTACTAGTCAAAGCATAACACCAGTTCTACACCACATAGCCCCAAATCCTTGCACATTTAGTTTTGTTCTCATAACTTAATGTCAGGCCAGACCACTGCACCTGCACTAACTTGTAATAGCAATTACATTTTTTTCCCTTTGTAGACATTTCAAACCATTGCCTCCATCAAGAATAATAAAGGAAAATAACAAGCTATACACACTGCTAGAAATACTCCCACGCTTTTGTTGTTAAACAAAGTTTCTAAACACATGTCTTTGTCTTCACATTTAAATTCTTCTCATGACTGATTGAGGATATGAACTGGAAATTCTTGTGGGATGGGAGCTCCATCCCAAGTCCCCGTGAGCCCATTAGCGGTGAACCTGGAAACTGTGATGTCAAATGAAATGATTCTTTATAAGGAGATATTGCTAATTTCAGGCACATATAACTTATTTGTATTCTGCCCAAATCAAATAGAATTTGAGGTTACCAGTGTATTTAACAAATGCAGTGTGCTGTGGCAGATAAAAGCCAAGATCTGAAGAGTTTTACAAGGCTGATTTGATCTAGTTGGTTAGCCTTGATGAAACCCTAAATTCTTGCAACTTATATTCTCCCTGTTAAAATGGAATGTGGTCTCTCTCATTGCATGCTGTCAGAGAAATAATACATGCATTTGAGCCTATGGCATGGTTGTCATTTAATCTTCAAACAATTCTCTCATGTCAATGATATTATCCTTAATGTTCAAATGAATGAGCAAGCAGAAAGGTTCAGTAGTTTGTCGAGATCACACAGATGGTAAATGGTGGGCATTTAATCTCAGATGGTAGAGCCTGCACACGTCATCAGTCTACGTTGTATGTAAAGCCAGGCTCTTAGGCAGTAAATGACAGCTACTGTTATCTAGCATACAAATGATATAATCAAAGCAGCCCTTATTCTCTAATATACAATTTAAGATAAAATCTATCCAATTGTTTTTCTACCTTTTGTTTCACCAACGCGATCAACATTACCTGGTGTTCAGTTTAAGTTAGATAGACCCCAGCCTTTTTAGATTTATTTTGAAAGAGAAAAGTCACTTTTTAAAACTTTTTTTTTTTATTTCCCTCCATTTTGGAAAAGCAGGGAGAATCAATCAGAGGAAGGATCCATCTGGCCTGGCTTTTTTTGCTGCTTGTGCTAATTTCTTCCTGGTGACCTTGGAGTCATTTATAGCTCCCTTTGAAGATCAGAGAAACCTAGGTTGCTTATTGCCCTAATCTCTAGAAAAAAAAAAACAAAAAACCTATGACAGATATTTGTGATCTCAAAAGAATACATCAACTCATGAAACTGCCCAGTTACGAGGCCATGAAAACAGAGGTCGTGGCTACTGAGGAATAGGTTACTCCAGCTTCATCATGAAAAGGATATTCTCCTTGGAAATACCCAGGCGGGTTTGCATTTTGAATACACACCAGCTGTGATGGAAAAGAACAGCCTAAGCCTTTGGATCCCCGTAGTCTGCTGGTCTTGCTCACACAGCAGGGAATGGGAAAGAAATTGTACCACAAGAATTTCAGCATAAAAATTGTATTCTTATAGTTAGCGAAATGGATCAAGTAACTGAAAAAGAACGCTAAGCATTTTGGAGCATTAGTTCCAATAATTCTAGTAACCAGGGCATGACACTCGTCAGTCTAGTCACCATACACCTTACCCCATGCTATTACTAGCCCTGCGGAAATCCAAACACTCCTGACACGGTAACTCAAGTTGATAAACTCATACCTATAAGATTCCATAAGATACATTTTCCCTTGAAATGCATGGTTTAAGGCAATCGGTGGCTATTAGCAGGGAGAAACCTCAGAGGCATCATCGGCTGTCACGTGACTCTGGGAGAAAAGGACAGCTGTTCTGACAGTCATGGGATCTGAGTCCCAACTTCTCTGACCTTCTGATCCCTCAGGCCAGACCTCAGGGAATGAGGCTCCTGGACACATCTGCCATTTTTCATAGCCTTACCCAGGCAGACAGCTGGGCTGCCCACCATGCATGTATACCCTTCTCCACTCCTGTCTAGTTTTCCTATTCAGTGTGTCGTGTTAGGTTTCTTAATGCTATGAGGAGACACCATGACCGCGGCAACTCTTATAAATGAGAACATACAAAAATACCTTGTTTGTATTCTAACAAATAAAGCTTGGTGCTGGAGCTGAGAGTGCCTCATCTTACAGGCTACAGGAAGTTAACTGACTGTGACACTGAGAGAAGCTTGAGCAATAGAGACCTAAAAGCCCGCCCCCACGGTGACACACTTCCTCCAACAAGGCCACACCCACTCCAACAAAGCCACACCTCCTAATAGTGCCACTCCCTATGAGATTACAGGGGCCAGATACATTCAAACTACCACATGGTAGATGATGACTTTGAAGAAATCTCTTCTCAGTTGTTATTCATCCTTCTCAGGATGGTTAACCATTTTGCCCGAGGAACTGTTCTGGCCAGCCCCTTCACCGGTGTCTCTCAGAAGGGACAGCATTAAGAATTGAGAACTAGGTCACTGTCAAAACTAGAGCAGGCCTCTGTAGTCTATGACTGGTTCCTTTCCCTGATCTGGGGAATAGAACCAAAACTTTTGGATTCTCCCACTTTCAATTAGGAGAGAACAATAAAGTAAAGAAAGTTCCAGGTGGACAAGCGTAGGACAAATAATAGCAATCCAGAGACAGATATTGGGGTTAAAGCTGAAGACCAGAGAAGCAAAGTGGCCCACCACTAGAGAGTTCTCACCTCTGCCAACACTGAGACCAAAGGGGCAATGGTGTCCTCTGATTGCATCTCCAGACTGCACTGTTCCTCAGACTACCTAGACTGCAATGAGCTCCTGTCTCCTCCTGCCTTATATTCCTTTCTCCAACCTAGCCTTACCACACCTGTCTCTACCTCCCTAGTGCTGAGATTAAAGAATGTGTCATCTCAAGTGCTGGGATAAAAGGCATGAGCTCTGTTTCTCTTTTAGACCGATTCACTCCCATGTAGTCCAGGGTGGTCTTGAACTCACAGAGATCTGTCTGCCTCTGTCTCCTGAGTGCTGAGATTAAAGGTGTGGCCACCACTGCCTGTCCCCTATGGCTAACTGGTGGCTTAACTCTGCACTCTGATCTTCCGGCAAGCTTCATTTGTTAGATTACAGACAAAATATCACTATAGACAAGGATTTTAAACTGTTTTACTTAGTACTGAACCTTTCTAGGTAAGTGTATGTAGGCAAGTGGACGTTCAGAAAACCTTTAGTGAGTGATGAGTTGAGGATCTGGGCAATGAAATGTTCCCCTGGGGAAAATGGGAAACAAAGTTGATAGGCAGGATAAATGGGTGGGGCTTTCAGTTTGGTCTTAGTCAATAAGCATCACTGCAAAGCAAAATACACATAACCCTGTATAATATTGAAGATGTTGCTTAGTCAAGATTAAAAAAAAATCATTCTGGCATTGAAGACAGTTTTCTATAATTTTATTATCAATATTTAGTATTTCCACTATGCTAAGTAAAATGAACTTTTTATAGCCTCAATTAGTTCTATAGGATCTATAACTTGTGTGGCATTTTATTGGCTGTTAAAATAAAGCTGACCTTTGTTCTCCCAACAGATTCTTCAGCAGAGGACTTTCTTTTTTTATTAAATTTATTTATTTAATTTAGAAACAATCTTATTTTACATATCAATCCCAGTTCTCTCTCCCTCCTATCCTCTCATGCCCCCCACCTACTCCCCATTCCACCCCCCATCCACTCCCAAGGAGGGTGAGGCCTTCGAGGGAGATCATCAAAGTCTATCATATCATTTGGAGCAGGGCCCAGACCCTCTCCCTTGTGTCTAGGCTGAGAGAGCAGCCCTCTATGTGGAATGGGCTCCCCAAGTCCATTCGTATACTAGGGATAAGTACTGACCCACTACCAAAGGCCCCATAGATTGCCCAGGCCTCCTAACTGACACCCAACATTCAGGGGGTCTGGATTGGTCCTATGCTGTTTTCCCAGCTACCAGTCTGGGGTCCATGAGCTCCCTCTTGTTCAGGTCAGCTGTTTCTGTGGGTTTCTCCAACCTAGTCTTGACCCCTTTGCTCATCACTCCTCCCTCTCTACAACTGGATTCCAGAGTTCAACTCAGTGTTTAGCTGTGGTGTCTACTTGCAGCAGAGGGCTTTCAAAGCATCCTCCTTCGGCAAACCTGAACCAATGCCTTTCTTCACTTGTCTAGAGCAATTCCAACACTCTTGTCAATGGCATAACGCTCTTCCTTGTGTCAGTTTCAGAGGTGATGAAACTCCTGTCCAGAATGAAGTCAGGATCAAGGAGCAGAGAAGGCACCCCAGATAGGTAGACCCCTGCAGTACATATTCAAGTTACACTCAATGGATCATGACTCTCTGACTCTTTAGTCACTATCACAAATGTTAAATACACACAGCAATTTCCAATTTGAAAACACTCAGCAAGTTGTCTTTCTAAGTCACCATTTCCTCCTATCACTGTTGTTTCTTTTCCTCTCCCATGAATATGTAGTCGTTAAAGGCAGGTTATTGTGAGTACAGAGAAGCTTACAGTTGGAGAGACATACCAGTACATATGTACGAGTGTCATGCGTGTAACAAGTATTTATTTACTGAGCCATTGCCATGTGGGAGTGCGAGTTCTGGTGCTGTAATTGCTCAGTGAACAAATGTGAGCGCCATGGTACATACAGAGGACACACTAGAGCTGTTAGAAAGAGTTGGAGAAGTTCTCATAGAGTAAAAGCTCCATTTGAGAACCGAATGGCAGATTGCCAGGGGATACACACAGTAGATGGGAAACCATTTCCACCCCAGGAAGACCCAGTGGAGATGGGAAACGGGGGGGTGGGGTGGGGGGGCAGAATTATTCTGAGACTGTAAAGTGGTTTGGTATTGAGGATTCAAAGTGTGTGTGTGTGTGTGTGTGTGTGTGTGTGTGTGTGTGTGTGTGTATGCGTGTTCCTGTACGAGCATGTATGTATACATGCTTGTGTATAGATATATCATAGAAGATGACAGTTGACATGCAACTTAGTGTTGTTTTCTTTTGTACCATGCAAGTGACTGAGGGCCTTCTAAGCCCTGAGCAGAGGAGTCCTGCGCTGTCTAGGACAAGACGTGGAATGGTGATTATATTGCAGAGACAGGCTGAGGAGCGCTTACATCAGTGGGAAGGGAGAACGAACACAATGATTGATCATGACTTGAAAGAGCAGAAAAATCAAGAGTGAGGAACAAAGGAAGGGAAGAAGGATGGATCTCAAATGACAAGAGGGGAAAGAAAGCAAATGCAGGAGAGGGCTGGGGAGAACAAGAGGGCGGTGTCAAAGAGGCACAGTCTACACATGTGGGAACTAGCAAAGGTTTACGAGAATGTCTGATGGATGTGTGTACCTAAGAGCCACAGCAGAGATCTAGCTGCTTGGCCTTCAATTCAGAGCAGAGTGAGATTCCGAGGGACATAGGTGTCATATCTATTTTACCACACTCCCCGTCCCTCTCTTCCCTCTCATGCTATCGCATTGTCTATTTTGAATTAAACTTCTATATTTGTAAGTTTTGGGATCCCCCTTGAACATTGAAGGACATAAACTTTCAGTCCTGCCCTCGGCCTCTTGATGTGTTTGTATTTTTCACACCTTCAACTTTCTTTCCTCAGCAGTGATTCTCAGGGGGAAAGAATCCAAATTGGAACCAAATGTTTCTCTCCTCAAGTGTTTATCAGCGAGCAGATGCTTAGGAAAAGGTTCGGGGTGGAATTTTAGCCAGCGTGAGAAAGACGTGGGACCACAGAAGGTTTCCCCACCACTCTTCTAAGACAGCCTCTTGCCGTGAGGTAATCCTTGCCTGAGGAAGAGGCTAAGTCAATGTAAAAATGTCTGGATTTTTCCTCCTATAACCATACTAAGCCCTTGGAAGAGTTAAAGGTCACAAACATTTATTACATTGGTAATGTTCTTTTTGGAAATCATATTTCTGGCAGATTTCAATGTACTTAGTTGCTAACACAATAGCCAAAGAGCACATATCCTCTATCTTGTTTAATGCCAATTATTCTGTCAGGATTCCCGTCTGGAGCTATTGGAATACCTTCAAATGCGGTTCAGGACAGACAAGTTCAACTCTACAGAGGCCGTAGAGCGCCATGCCTACTGAATCAGCTGTTTCCTATTAAATTTTTAAGCAATATTAATGACTGACTGCTGTGCAGCCAAGTGGTTTGATCATGCTTTTGATTTAATTCAGCTTCCAAAAAGGAAAACAATCTCATTAATCATTTTTTTTAAGATCCAGCTTATGTATGTTGTATAGATATTTTATTTCCTGAGACAGCCTCTGCCGAAGTTCTCTGATATAAAAAAATAAGACTGGCTCATTGGTTTAAAAAAAAAGTTGTTATAAACTATGGTTTTTAAAAGCAAAAGTAAATGGCAAGAGGATTTATCTATTCTGGTATGCAACTGGAAACCATATTAATTTTTGTTCACTGTATCATTTATAATATGTTATGCTTTGTGAGTATGTTTTGTTTCTCATGTAAATTAGTTATGCTCATAATCCTCTATTTACATATAAGCCTTGAGGAGCAAGTTTCCTAATAAATGCAGTGTGAGAAAGGTCTTTTCTCCACAAGAGAAGAGAAGTGTGTCAGCGCAACCATCTCCCAACAGCAGAGACCAGGGGCCAGAAGCCTGCTTGGGTCCTGGCCAAAAACCTCAGTGACAAGGTCCCACGGACAGGAAGCAATTGGTTAGCCAAGTTTTCCCTTCAAGTTCAATGTGAGTGATATAACAAATGTGTAAGAAAAATCTTTAGTACGCCTCTTAAGTGGTCTGACTAGAAAAAATGAGGTGAACCGACAATAACTGGTGTTTGGAGGAAAGCCGTCTCGAAGAAGCAGAAGCATTAACCTAAAATCACGATGGAAAACTTATCAGAAATGGTAGTGTGGAAATAAGCTACTCCGGGCCTGCTATGACTTCATTTTCGATGAGGCACTGTCAAGGCCCATTAAGTAGGAGAGACATTTATAGAAGCGTAAGACTGCCAGAGACGAAGGGGTCACCTCTAGGCCAACCCCTTAATTTTACAAGGGACAAATTAAACAAGGTAACGGCACTGTGTGGATTCTGACACCGGGAAGGTATTCTGAGAGAAGCGGACACCACCTAGAACTTACAGACACCAGAGGAGACGGTGGACCTTGCACGGCCTCATGGAGACTCATGGGAAAGCATGGTCCATAAACGCCTAAGCTGCAGGGGTTACCCAACAGAGGTGCAGATGACATTAAACTCACAATAATAGACCAGTTAGCTGGGACAGTCTAGGTAAGCAATGATCCTGAGAGATTATATTTACGTATCTTCATTCTAGTGGTGAATATTCTGTCCTTCAAAAGAAAAGGGAACTCTAACAAAAGCCACACAGGGCTCCAATCCTGGAGAGGCCGGAACACTCATAGTGAAAACTAGATCGTCAACACCATGGTAGATATTGCAGCCTTAGAGGGAAGGACCCATCCCAGAGCAGTCAGAGCTGATTCCAGCAGAACAAGAGAAATACCGTCTAATAGGCTACCAAACCCATGCTCCTCTAAAGGGAAGGTTTTTATTTTTTTATTTTTTATTTATTTATTTATTTTTCTGAGCAACTCCAGCATGAGAAAAGTTAACTGGTTTTTATCTGGGAGCAGACAAGGAGCCCCATGCTGTATACAAGCACACTAAGTCACTTCTAACATCCCAGACTCACTTGCTAGAAAACCCCTCTGTGCATTAACAGGTAACCCCTCTTGTAACAGAAGTCTTAGTCTACTTGAGGTGCTGTAATGAACATTCTATAGGAAAAAAAAAAACCTTATAATCAATTATTTCTCAAAGTTACAGAGGCTTGGAAGCCCATGACCAAGTGGCTGGTAGATTCGGTGACTTGGCAAATTTGAAGACAGCCATCTTTTTTCCCCCATAACCTCTTATGAGATGGGGCAAGTATGATCTCTGGGGTCCCCTTTTCATGCGGGCATTAATTTTTTTTATAACGAAATGCCTTCCTGTATTAATTACATTTGTCATTCCCGTGACAACAGCAGTGCAAAGGAGGACAGGTTTCTTTTGGCTCACGGTTTCAGCGTGCAGCCCGTTGCTGGGGGACATGGAGGGAACCCTGAGCACAAGTGAGTCCATAGCATCTGTATCCACAGTCAGGACGTGAGGATGCCAGAGCTCAGCTTGCTAAGTCTTTTTACTCAGTCTGGGATCCCCCACCTACGGAATACTGCCACCCACAGGTAGGTGGTCTTTCTACTTCAATTAGAGACTACCTCGTAGATGTAGATGGTAGACAAACTTGCCTCTGCTGAATAACTGCCACGTTTCCTTTTAGAAGCTCTTCAGGCCAACTTTTAGTGAGAATGTGTGCAAAGTAAGGGATCATGGCAACTAGCAGAGACTTGTATCAGGAGCTAGGTGGTTCTAGCTCCTGTCAAGTTGGTAGGCAGTATTAACCACCCCACCCCATCCCCCAAAGGCCCCACCTTCAAAGAGAATCACACATAGCAATAGCTGAACTGAATCTAGGGATTTCCTAACAATTCATAAATATCACCTACATTATCAACACACGGATAGAGAAAGAGATAGATGAAATTTGCTCTTTCTTCCCACATCAGTAATGCTAGTGTTCTTATGAGTTCTTATGCATTATAATATGCGTGAATCTAATCAGAGGTTTTTGAATTAAACAGATCTTGGTTTTATGTCTAGAAGGATGAGAGAGAAGGGGGAACAATGAAAATATGATTGGGATCTAACACGGATTTTCAAATAAGTGGGATAATTTGGTGTCCTACAAATTTCAGACTTGCTAGACACACAACCACAGCCACAAGAGATAATTCCTTAAAATGAATGTCTGTCATCAATTACAACTATCTATCTATCTATCTATCTATCTATCTATCTATCTGTCATCTATCACCATTTATCTATCTTTTCAGTTCTGAAGAACCCTGACAATACATACAAATATGTACTATATTCACACTAAACATTAATCCAATGCAGAAATACCTTTATTATTTTAAGCAGTTTGGTCTAGGTAGACCAGTTGTATTTGGCTTACTTTTGTGAGTGACATGGGGGAAACTCGTCTCAGCACATTGTATGTAACTTCTCATGCCAGGGCTCAGTTAGTTTTGCTTCAGTTTGATTCACAACAAAACTTGCCTCTGCTGAATAACTGCCACGTTTCCTTTTAGAAGCTCTTCAGGCCAACTTTTAGTGAGAATGTGTGCAAAGTAAGGGATCATGGCAGCTAGCAGGGTCTGAACGTTTGAAGGGCACTTTGATGAGATGTACACCACAAAGTTAAGTATCATTAAGCTCACTCCTTGTTTAAAAAAAAAAGTCAAGCAGTTGGTTCATCATAAACTATAAAACATTTAATTAAACCAGAGACTTAAAGATCTTTTCCACTCATATTTTTATGATTTCCTAAGAGCTGTATGCAAGCTAGAAGGACCTCTAATTTGGCCTATACATTGTACAAATAAGTCACAGACAAATGAAATGATTTTAGTACTGGTTTTGGTCTGCTCACGGACTAAAGTTTTTAAAAAAGCATGTCAAGCTGTGTCATGTGTACTCAAAAACGTCCAAGGGCTTCTGCACTCGCTCTGAGAGCTCTCTCAAGTTATACAAGGACCTACTTGATCTGCACTTACTCCTATTCCACCTGGCTACCACTTTAGCCTTATCCTCAGCTGTTATTCTCCTAGTGTGTGTGTGTGTGTGTGTGTGTGTGTGTGTGTGTGTGAGAGAGAGAGAGAGAGAGAGAGAGAGAGAGAGAGAGAGAGAGAATACTGGGACTTTTGAAGAACTGGTCTGTGCAATTGTGGGGCCTGGCAAGCCTGAGACCTGCAGGGCTTAAGGCCAGGCAAGAGCAGGCATTTCAAACTAGCAGTTGACAATGTTATAGCCACCTAGTTCCTCACACTGTAGCAGATAAATTCCTGTGAATTCTACAGGCTAGGCTACCAGGCTAGAGACCAAGGAAGAGCTGGCTTTCAGCTTGAGTCTGAAGTGGCAATTTGAAGATGGAACTCTTCCTTCCCAACAGAGCATCTGCCTTTGCTTTTAAGGCTTTCAATTGATTGGATAAGGCCTCCCCATAGTATATTGGATAATCTGTTTCAAATCAAGTTTATGCATTTAAATGCTAATCACATCCAAGAGACACCCCAAAAGCAACATCTAGACAGATAATTGACCAAATAACTAGATACCATGGCCTAGTAAAGTTACAATCAAGGTGATATAGTTTGAATGTTGAAATAGCAATGAAGAGGAAAGAAGGCCTCTACTCATGACTAGCCTGGCCTAATACTGATAGACACTTCATTTTCTGGAAGCAGAATAGGGGTGGCCCTGGAATCAGGAAGCAAGGAGAATAAGTTGGCATAGCACAGTCTTCAAGTGTTAGAACAGGTTAAAGAATGGCAACTAAGATAATTGTGTATTGTCTCAAATACAGTCAGCCCCCCCATCAGCAATTTCGTGGACTCCCCCAATGGTGGGATGAAAAGAGGTTTTAAAATTACGTCTACACTGGATAGACAGACCCTTTCATTGTTATTATTCCCTAAGCAATATTGCATTGTATCTATTCATATAGCATCTAATTATATTGGGTGTTACAATCAATCTAAAAATGATTTGAAGTATATGGGAGAATGTGCTAGGTTGTATGGAAATTTTAATCCACTTTATGGAACATACTTGTGCATTTGTGGATTTTGTGTACTGTAAGAAGTTCATGAATCAATTTCCTCAGATACTGAAGGGTGACTGGGCCTGCTTACTGGTCAAGACATCCATTTCTTCCCGGATCAGTTCATACATATTTTATACTCTTATGACTATTCAACATATGCTTGTTTTTTCCTGACTTTCTGAAGTTATAAACAACTTTAGAAAAATGTCATGAGACTGCTGATACTACTTAAACTATTTTTTTACATTCTTATTTGTGTGTGTCTGTGTGTCTTCATGTGTGCAGTGTGTGTGTGTGTGTGTGTGTGTGTGTGTGTGTGTGTGTGTGTGTGTGTAAGACTGGTGCTTGCCATGGTAGGTGTACGGACATCAATGAACAACTTGCAGAGGTTAGTTTTTGCCTACTACACGGGTTCTGGGGATCAATTTCACCTTGTCCAGCTTGGTGAACAGTGGCCATGATGAAGAGCTGTCTTTTCATGTGGTCATGAATAGCAGATTGATTATATGTGATTTCTAAAGTGAGATCCAGTGCTTACCAATTCTGCTATTCCATGTGGAAGAGTACATCTCACAATACATTCTCTGTAACAGCCTGGCATGCCAAAGTAGGTCAGCAAGAAGTTACTGTCCTGCTCTCCTGACTTGGAAGTTACACACACACACACACACACACACACACACACACACAAACACACACACACACACACACACACACACACACACACACACACACACACACACATTTCCTTTCTCTTTTTCAACTCTACATAGTTAATGTGTTTGTCATGATAATTACCAAGGCCAATTATGGGCAAGGCCTGGTTTTCTTAGAAGGAGATTTGTGTATTTCTTACTAACAGCTGCGCTTTGACCATCTACCAAGCATAAAGTACAACTGTGAATTCAATGTGCCTTCTCTGTATTTTGTGAAATTCCTGCTGTATTTCTTAAAATATTTTGCTCTAGTATTGTAGATGTTTTGCTATTTTTCTTATTTATCTAGCATATGCTTTCTTCTTGTCTTTCCTAACAAAGTCTGAGCTAGAAGCTTATGAAAGATGAGGGGTTTTTTTTTGGAGTGATTTTTGCATAATACTAAAAATTACCACCATGTATTGGGTTCCTACTCTGTTCTTTCTACATGCTATTTTTAATATTGATAATTTTGACTTTCATACAGCTGAAGTGACTAAAGCTCAGAGTTGTTGTTGAGTAACTTATATAAGGTATCCTAGCCCAGAAATGGCAGAGCATAAGATGAACCCAAATTATTAAATGCTGGGCTATTTCTACTCAGTCGTGCTAATTGCAGCTCATCTTGTCCTTCTTTTAGCAAGAACAGCAGATGACGTTTTGGAAATATGCTTGTTTTACACATTTAATACAGACCATCTCATTCAATCCTTAAATACCCTTACAAAGGAGGCAGTGCTGGTACTTTATTTTATAAAAGAGGAAAATGGGGCACTAGGGAAATGTCCAGAGATCTACAAGGTTGACACCCCAACTAACAATCTAAGCAATAGCCGAGAGGCTACCTTAAATGCCCTTCCCCTATAATAAGAATGATGACTACCTTATATGCCATCCTAAAGCCTTCATCCAGTAGCTGATGGAAGCAGAAAGAGAGATTCACAGCTAAACACTGAGCTGAACTCTGGAATCCAGTTGCAGAGAGGGAGGAGGAATGAGCAAGGGGTCAAGATCAGGCTGGAGAAACCCACAGAAACAGCTGACCTCGACAAGGGGGAGCTCATGGACCCCAAGACTGATAGGTGGGAAACTAGCATGGGACTGTCCCAGACCCCCTGAACGAGGATGTCAGTTTGGAGGTCTTTTTAATTGATGGGGCCTCTGGTATTGGAGCAGTATTTATCCCCAGGACGTGAATGGACTTTGGAGCCCTCTCCACATAGAGGGATACTCTCTCAGCCTAGACACACGGGAGGATCTAGACCTTGCTCCAAATGATACCACAGACTTTAAGGATCCCCCGTGGAAGGCCTCACCTTCCCTGGGGAGCAGAAAGGGGATCGGTTGGGGGGTCAGTGCGGGGCACAGGAGGAGGGGAGGGAGATGGAACTGGGATTGACATGTAAAACAAGCTTGTTTCTAATTTAATTTTTTTTCAGAGAGGCAAATGGAAGCACTGGGATCCAGAAATGTAGCAAAGTTAAACAACCCATGAGGAGACTGGATCCATAAGAGGAAGTTCTTATAATTCCTATTCTGTAGATGGAAAGCCAGATTCCCAGAGATCAGTAATTTGGTGATGCCTGCACAATGGTTAAGTGTCAGAACGGGGCCTCACTGGGCTTCTCATGGCAAAGTTCATGGCCTTAGCAAGCGTTGTGTAAAATTAGTTTTTAAATGTGGGGCTATTCATGGCTCTTGAAGGATGTGAGGGCTGTGTAATGATAACTCTAAGCATTTATTGTGTGTGAAAATTAGGAGGTGTGGAGAAACTTAGTGAGGACACCGACCACTTCAAAGCTTGAAGGATAACTGCAGAACACCAAGAAACTGCACTAAAAGACGACCCAGCCAAGCCTGTAGAAACCAGAAATTGGATTGTTCTTTGGAAACAAATCCCACAGGCCATTGTAAAGGTATTATTTAATCTGTGCTATAGGAGTTCCCTTTTAAGTTGACAAATGCTCCGTTTCTACTCCTCCATTCGCAATGACCAAATCTCTTTGGTCACTCTTCCTATCATTTTAAACCATTAAGCAACCATGACCTTAACAATATAATACCACAGCTTTCTAATCTAAAGATGAAGAGCCCAAGAAACTGCATTTCTAAATTTCAAATTACTCCTGGCTCTTTCCTTTTTGGAAATGAGTATACATATTTACAACCGACGATATGTGTTCTTATTGTTCAAGCAGAAATGTGGCACCTGCCCTCACCTGTAGCCAGGTCATTTGCTACGGTCACTAGTTGCCACCTTCTTGTCTGACAGAAACCCCACTTTTCATGTTCACGCCATACGGAACAGTAGAGTCTGAGACAAAGGAGAAACGGTAAAGAAATTAAGTTTATGTTCTCATGGAAGATCAAATTTCAAATTTAAAAGTCTATTATTTTTTAAAGGCAGCACTATATTGGTCTGACAGTGCTCCGTGTGAAGGAGTCTGTGTTGCTAAGTTTGTATTGAGTATTGACAAGCAGCTCTGTATGCCATGGAGGGTGTTTTAAAAATTGCTGATCTTTCTACTTCTACAGGAATCAATTGGTTAAAATTAAAAATACAGGCATGCCAACAATGAAGGAAGTTCCCCGTGTGGACTACTCTAAACTTATTAGGGATGCATATGGTTTTCCTTGGTGTGAGTGGAACCACATTTTAAAGAATGCTTCGTTCCTTGTGTACTTTTGTTTTGTTTTGTTTTATTTTTTCTGTTTTTTTGTTTTGTTTTGTTTTTTGGGTTTTTTTTTGTTTTTTGTTTTTTGTTTTTCCGTGTAGCTTTGGAGCCTGTCCTGGCACTCGCTCTGGAGACCAGGCTGGCCTCGAACTCACAGACATCCGCCTGTCTCTGCCTCCCGAGTGCTGGGATTAAAGGCGTGCGCCACCAACACCGGTTCTGTTTTGTTTTTTGAGACAGGGTTTTTCTGTGGCTTTGGAGACTGTCCTGGAACTAGCTCTTGTAGACCAGGCTGGTCTCAAACTCACAGAGATCCACCTGTCTCTGCCTCCTGAGTGCTGGGATTAAAGGCGTGTGCCACCAATGCCTGGCTTCTTGTGTACTTCTTATGAGACATTTGTTTTTGTAAAAAAAAAATAATAATAATTTCTCCTTGTATAAATAATTATAAAATAATAATAAAATCTACTTGTTTTACTGAACGTACTGATAAATATATTTAAAGATTTACTTATTTTCATTTTGTATGCTTGCCTGCACAGATGTAGGTGTACTTTGTGTGGTCCCTTGCATTTGTAGAGGCCAGAAGTAGGTATTGGATTCCCTGGAACTTGACCCCCATAGCTGTGACAGTTATGAGTGACCATGTGGGTGCTAAGAATTGAACCCAAGCAGCCAGTTCTCTTAGCTGCTGAGCCATCTCTCCAGCTCATACAATATATCTAATGTGTTCTGTTTGTGTACATATATAGGGAACACAACATTCTTATAGTTCGTCAGTGTTTTAGTGGGGAAAACTGTTAAAATGTTTCTATTGGAGGAGCAATAATATTGAGTGAGTTCATCAAGCCTCAGATGAGACATTAATTATACCCCAACTCCGAGGATAGAGAAGATGAGTGTTGGAGTTCTAAGAGTTGATGATTGAGTGAAGAAAAGAACCCTGTGAAGGACATTGGAGAATTACAGGTAGAAGAGGAACTCACTATCAAAACAAAGCAACGCTGAGTCAATGCAGAATGAAGTCCACAGGCGAAATCACAGAGAAACCATCTCATTACAGTGAAGTTCTTTGTACAGAGAAAGACTCGAGATGGACTTACCTAAGGGAAAGTCACCATAGAAATTGACAGCCATCTTGTAAAAATTCGCAAGAAAGGCAAGCACGATGGAGCTGTTAAATCTGAAGGGTACACAAAGCTCCTTTAGATGCTGAAACAAAATAAATCATAGTTGTAAAAAAGATGGCCGATGACCTTGCGGGGTCAACCATGGACAACCCTATTGTGAACGGTGCCCACGGTCTATGCACCGCGTGCCAAGTCAGGTGTTTTGCATTTTGCACTGACTGCCACCAGCATCCTGAAGGTTGCCGGTGCTTGGATGTGTCAGGGCAGGCTTTGGAGGTTGACAATTACAGTCAAATTCTCTCTGTGACTCCATTAGTGTCTGTTTTTGGGAACCAGGCCAGATTCTGACACGCTCTGCCATTGATCTGAAGAGGTCTGCTCTCCTTACCGCCACCGTTCAGTTTCTACCCAGTGCGTTCCCTGTTGGATGCAGTCGGTAATCATTAACATCAAAGGGCCAGATAGATACAAGTCTGGGCTGAATCTGCAATCAGCTTCTTATAAACCTTGGTCTCTGACCTCCAGTACTGGGGACCCTTGTCTGACCTCGGGTCCCTTCATTCCTGCCAACTCTCAGTGAATTCTTGTTACCTGGTCATCGTTTCCCTTTGTTTCTAGGACCTAGTCTGTGTTATACAGGAACTAATTCTGATAATGAACTAAAGATAAGAGTAAGTCATAGGTCAGCTTCAGATAGTCGAGTGAATCCAGGAAGCAAGACAAAGTTAAGTAAGGCAAGGTCAGGAATGCTGGATAACAACTTCAATAGGATGCCAGTGTGGGCGTGGCCCACACATGGATCCTATTTAAAACACGGATCTCTGAAACATAGCATGACTCCTGATCTTTTCTCATAACACCTTTAGGCACCTGGCATGCAGACATGGCTCAGGGCTCAGGGACGTATCTGTAGTATGGGAAACACAGAGAAGTCAGCAAGGCACATGACTCTACAAGGGGTAGGGACAGAGAGAGGCCCTGCAGCAAATGGCAAATGGAAGGTCTAGATTACCATCAAACCTCTAGGCAATCCTGAAAACCTATGCTCCCTTCTGTTATAGAAAACATTATTCAATAAATATTTAATATTCCATCAGGGTTACAGTTAAGATTGTCATTTAAAGGCAAAACCGGATTTTGAGGTGAATGTTGGCGCAGTAAATTTTTAATGTGCTGTATGACTGCTCCCAGACAAGATGGCTTTTTTTTTTTTTTTTTGTCCTTTTGACAGTGTAGAGGCGTCTTTACTCACCCAGCAAGCTTCTGAGACGGGCAACAGTGAGCCTCACATAGTGCTTGTGCAGAGAGTAGGAAGACTGGCCAGTCTCAGTTCTCAAAATCAAGAAAGCGAAAATAGAACAAAGGAAACCTAGAATATAGTGGTGCTATTTTAAGTGTTTGGGGTGGCATGACAGATGTCCGTGCGCACTGTAATGAGCGGAATCGGGATGACTCATCCGTTTTATGGGGTGCGGAGGCTTAAGAAGTCCCCACAGAGTTTAACCTTGAAATGTGACTGAAAAATCCAGCAAACACTCTGTGAGTAAAATGAAGCCTAAGAAACTCTGGACCAAGGAGGTGGGTGAGCAGATTCAGAAGAGCGAGAAGCAGGGCACAGAGAAAGAACTTAAATGTAAGGAAAAAAGAGAGCACCTGACTGTGACATGGTAGTTGGATGTTAAGTTTGGAGGAAGAGAAAGTTGTAGAAGGTGGTCCCACAAGCCTGACAAGAAGGAAACACGTTGGAAAAATGCTTTGAAAACAGGACTTGGTTGTGCATTGGAATTAAGAAGAAGGGCGAGTCTGGCTGACTCGTAGATTCTTGTCTCAGATGACGGATGAAGCCCAGGCCCATCCGTTAAGATACAGAACATTTAGAAAAAGCTTGAGTGTAGAGATTGGAGATGGTTTTAGATGCCCTCAAATAGCAGGCAGTAAAATTGGCTCTTACAGATCACAGAAGAGTTGTGAGACATAGTGACATGGTTTTGGGTTGGTGTCAATCGAAGCTCTCAGGAATGGGTGAGATCAGTTAGGAGAAGGTATGGATAGAAAGAAATATGGTAGATCCCAGTCCATTCCATACAAATGGCCAGAGAGGAGAAGCGGCTAGCCAATGGGACCAGAAGGATTGGTATTATCTGCTCAAGATTCGGGAGCACTGCTTCCAGTTAACCAAAGGAAGAATTAATTGTTCCAAGCGAAGAGGTGTCAGTGTGGTCAGGTGACGCAGAGGGGTCAGAGGAGACCCCTCTGGAAGGAAGAAAGAGGAGAGAGTTGGAATGCCAGCGCTGACCTTTGCCAGTGCAGTGTCAAGGAGATGACAGTAAGAGTAGAATCCCTAAGGCAATTCATTAAGACAGGAAAGACTGTTGTGTAGGGGAGCATGCTGGAGAGGAAAACAGACTGCTCATGGAGAAACAAAAACTATACAGTTGCCCCTCGGTATCCATAGCGAGAGCGGCTCCAGGAACACCTACTGACATTAGCAGGCTCCGGGCAGAATGTGCCCATAAAACCCACACACATCCGCCCACGCACCAACTCTACCCTGGGTCACCCATAACAGCCAACGCAGAGTAAACGCTATGTGTGCAGTGTTCACATTGCATCACCCAGGAAATAACAGAGAGGAAAAAAAGTGTGTGTCCCCAAATATTCCCATTCAGAGGTTTGTTGAATTGAGGATGCAGAACCCGCTGGTATGGAGGACCAGTTGCATTTTGATTAGGAAGCTGGATTTGTTTAGGCTTCCGAGGAGGAGTCTGTGGAGAGAACCTGATGTCGACAGACGGAGAGTGGAGATCATTGCCTTGGTAGCAGGGTACCGGAGGAGGGAAAGAAACAGACCTTGGTGGAGACGTTAGCCTGGAGTAAGAGGGATGCTTCTTCTTTTGAGACACTGAGGGGTGGGGGTGGGGTGGGGGGGACCACAGTCCTGCAAACACGAAAGCCTTCTTGAATTCATTCTGCCAGTGTTTTCCTTCCTCTTACTGTAAGATGTGCTGAACATTTGAATGTTTTCTTTGGGGTTTTACTCCTCCTCCTCTGATGTTTAATCAAACAGAGGGTGCTTGTTTATTAGTTATGTTTTCATGTTTTCTTTCTTTCTTTCTTTTTTTTTTTTTTTGAAGATGCAGTCTTTCTGGCACAAGCGTTTGCAAATTAAGGGTTATTAAATCCAGAAGAACTGAAAAACCCTGATTGCCAGCCTTAATTACCAGCTTTAATTCTCTCGGTTGTACGAGTGTTGGTGTCACAAGGCAAATCCCAAATGTCTGCTTACAGAAGCTCTGCTGGTACTGTGTTTAAACAACAAAAGCTAAAGTTACCGTGCTTAGTAAGAGGCTCTAAAGTTTGTAACAACCAAACTCTGATCCTCCCTTGCTCTCTCTCCCTCCCTCCCTCCCCTCTCCTTCCCCCCCTCCTTCCCTCCCTATCTTTGTGCCTTTCCAGTGGTATTTCATGTTTTGTTACAATGTGCCAGGCTCTATGTTTGGTGCTAAGAACACAGCAATCAGACATGACCACTATCCTAGTGGAGCTTAGAATCTAAATGGAGGAGATGAGAGAGCCAACATGGGAACACACACAAACATAAATAAATAAATAAATAAATAAATAAATAAATAAAGCGCTATAAAATAAATATAGCATGTGATAAAGTGAGGTTCATGTAAAGGCGAGGGCTCCTGTAAATAAGGGGAAATGCCTCTTTAAAGAAGCTATGTTTACTCTCCATAAAAGAGTAAG
This sequence comes from Cricetulus griseus, assembly GCF_003668045.3. NCBI lineage: Eukaryota > Metazoa > Chordata > Mammalia > Rodentia > Cricetidae > Cricetulus > Cricetulus griseus. Next base: position 12,196,855 of record NC_048603.1, on the reverse strand, counting down.
TCTGTTTTCACAGTAGGGAACAAGAGAAGGTGCCAGGGTCCAAGAATATCACGAAAGGCACTGTAGCTGTAGACCAAGGAGTCAGGGCTGAGTGGCTTAAGAGAAAAGGTGGGGGTCAGGTCGTGTTGGGATTTGGGGAGTTTGGATTAGATCCAAAGATTGAAAAAGTAAAGGTTTTGTTGTTAGAGTGTGTTTTCTTTTTTTAGCACAGGGAGTTGCATAACGTCCTTATGTCTCTCTCTCTGTGTGTCTGTAAACAGCCGGGTTCTAGGGAAGCCCTTCTTCTTGTCTTGCAGGGAATATGTCTCACGTGATGGAGAGACTCCGTTCTTCCATGTTCGCATTTAAATGACACATGGCATCTAGAATGATTGGAAGGTATGTTAAAAAACAGGAGAATCGGGTCAGATGTTGAAAGAATTAGTCCAGGTGAGGACTTCTGGGGATTTAGAGGTAAAGAGGGCAGGAAGGGTAAAAGCAGAGGACATTTGAAGCACTGCACATTTTGGAGGAAGGAGTGATGGACGAATTGAGCATAGAACAATTGTAGATGTAGGTATCATAGATTGAATGAGAAAGGCCCCTGCTAGCCCATATATTTGAGTTTTTGCTTTGGTCCCCAGTTAGTGGAGGTCAAGCATTGGAGAAAGAGCTGGCCGCAGAGATTAAAATGGAGTAGCCAGGGAGAGAGGAAGCCAAGCCAGGTTGTGCACGAAGAATGTGTCAAGAAAGAGAATCATCTCTGTGGAAATCTAGGAGTAGCTGCTTAAGATGAGGGCAGAAAGCCTCCACTGATCTTACAACACACCGAGTGTTGGAGACCCTAACAGAAATGATTTCCATGACAGTGGCCGTGGAAGCCATACTGGTATGCCGATTGATGCTATGTACACCCTCACTTAAAGTCCAAACAAAGTATGTAGACATGTGTTTTTACTGTCGAGGTCATCGTGAAGAGCTTGAGGCACAGAGGCGTTCACCATCTACACTCTGACTACAATGAGCGGTCCTGATGAGGTCATAGCCCTTTCACTGCATCCTGGCTCAGTACTAAGCTTTATGAATGACTCAGGTAGATTAGACTATAATAATAGCTGATGATACTAAATCAGACACAGTCATAGAATCCTTAACAACAGGGTGCATTCTGAGAAACACCCATTACGTGGTTTCATCGTGTGGACACAACTTCTGTAAGCCTTTGTGGTAAATGCCAAGAAAGTCAACCTTTTTTTTTTTTTTTCCAAATAGCTGAGTAAACTCTAGAGATTAGACAGTTGAGTATAGTTCATGCATAAACCAGTAAAATAATCAATAATAATGATTCTCGACCGTTATGTAGGGTGCATAATTCATGCAACAATAGGTTTGCTTCCAACAGTATCACAGACCTGTACTATATCTCTATGCTGTAATGCTATCAGGTTCTTCAGTCTTAGGATGTAAATGGAGTTCTTAATTGGTCTAGATAATAAAAGGCCAGAGTCAGATATAGAGGGAAATTCGGAGAAATCAGAGAGAAGGAGCAAACCACAGCACACCTTACCTCCCAAGTGTCTCAGCAGACAAGAGCTCGATTTTCTCTTTCTCCCTGCTTATATCCTGTTTCTGGCCAGCTATGTCACTTCCTGTCTGTCTGTCCAGACGTCCAGACCTCTATGGTTAGCTAGTGGCAGGCTCCATTCTCTGACCCCCAGACAGGCTTTATTAGTTCCAGCAAGATATCACCACATTAGGACTCTGAGGTCTGTATGCAGTATGGCTGGAAGCTGAGCATACAGGTTAGAAAAAAAGACTTGGATTAGGATGAAAGACCAGTGTTGTGCAAATTCAGAATTTCTCCAAATCCAGATCTCAAACCTGTATCTTGCTTTTAGACAACAAGCACATTTCTGCTTTGAATTGCCTTCCCAGGTGACCCAGAATCCACTGGGACCTAATAGAAGCAACCCTGGCAAACACCCTGCAATGAGTCAAACTAGGAACTGCAAAACGACCCTGGGTTCCTCATCAAGGCCCACACGCTTCTCCCTTCTCTGTGTGCAAACCATCCTATTGAGCAATAGGCTGTTGCCACTTTCTTCTCAGTTCCCCATCAGGTCCTGCTTGACCTGTGACACTGTTGTCACAGTCTTGGTCTTTTCCCATCAACTTTTTATACACCTTTCAGCATTACCTTTTAAAAGCCCTTAATTTTAATGACAGGGCACTAGCAAGAGTCAGAAAGGCCCAGGTTGCATCTCGAAGTCACTGGAAAACTCAGCATGACCCTTGTTGACAATACGGGAGATCACAGCTTTGCGGGAATCTTGCACTCCAGCTCTAACTTAACTGCGTTTCTCTTTCCCACATTTGTTATAACTGAAATTTTCCTGAAGCACTTCCTTTTCCCAGGACATGCCATGTTCTCTTCACACATTCCGTTTTCCTGAAATAGTCTCCGTCGTTTTTCTGTGTTAAAAGAAGAGCTCCTCACGTTTAAGGGCAGAGTTTAAATACACTGGTCTCTGTAGACGTCCCCATCGTCTACAGTCACAATTTTCGTCCCATTGTGCTGTCTTCCTAGGAGGTGTCAGTTGTTATTTCAAAGCAGACGAAGCCAGCTTAAGAAAGGGAGTCCCGTGGTTTCCAGTCTGCTTCAGCCACAAGACGAAAGCTTTGGCAACCACACTGAAAAGTAGTGAGGGAAACTCGGGGCCCCAGCCTCCCTGTTTACCTGTCTGTTTCCTTGCTGACTGAGCTTCTTAATGGCTGGGTCAATGCCTTGTTAATTTTCGTATTACCAGAGATTTGTTCATGGAACACACACACACACACACACACACACACACACACACAGACAGACAGACACTCACACATAGACATACACACACAGACACACTCAGAGACACACACATACACACACAGAGACATACACATACACACATGGAACACACACACACACACATACAGAGAGAGAGACATACACTCACACACAGACATACACACATACAGACATACACATACAGATAAACACAGACACAGACACACACAGACATAGACACACAAACACACACAGAGACCACTTCCCAAAGACCCACACACACACACAGTCATAGACACACACACACAGAGACACATGAAGACACACACACAGACATAGACACACAGAGATACACACACAGACACATACACACACACACACACAGGTACACACATAGACATACACACACACAGACATAGACACACAAACACACACACAAGTCCCACCCACACACAGACATAAACACAGATGCATGCACACACACAGACATACACACAGATACACACACACACACACACACACACATACACACAGACACACACGGGCACACACACATACAAATACATACAGACATACACACGGTGATATTTAACTGCAGAAGTAGCTAATCTTCAAAGACTGGCTTTGTTCACATGTGACAAGAGGATTTATAGCAACAAGTTCATGTAGCTGTGTTTTGAGAGGGCGCCATGTTTTCTCATACCATTAGTCTAGCTTTGCAGGTGATATTTCATGGTACTGGACTCTAACCTATGACCTTGACTGTTAGTAGGTCAAGGCTCCACCACTGGGCTATGGTCCCAGCCAGTCCCTAGTTTTCACTGCTGTGTGCATGTGGCTTTTAGGACTCTGATAAAGTCCTGGAGGGCATAAGTGAAGGGAGGAGAGGCTGATTGGGGCTCATGCTTTGAAGGTGCAGCCCATCCAGGAAGGGAAGGTATGGTAATAGGAGCAAGCAAGCTGTGGTTGTGGCGACAGAAGCAGGAGGCGGTTTGCTCACATCTGAGTAGATCACAAAGCAGAGACAAGACAGAAAGCAGTAGCAGGCCACACACATCAACGCTGCCTGTCCCCAGAGAACCACCTCCTTCTGCTAGGCTTTATGTTCCAAATGTTCTACGTCTCCCCCAAACAGAGCAACGACACCTGAGACAGGGGACTGCTCATGCAAACATGAACCTGTGTGTTATGATCAATCTTTTGGCCAAAAGCAGCCAGAGCCCCTACCGCCACGTGGTGGTCTCTGCCAGACGCCTGAGTTCTGCCCCCGAGTTAGGGCCCGAACTAATGTACAGACACTTATATTAGGTACAAATTCTGCATGGCCAATGACTAGGATTCTCATCTGTTAGCTCAGTCTTAATTATCATAAACCTATATATTTTATAAGACTTATCTTATTGGATGCCTTCCATTGGCACCCCCTCCCTGCCAGTGGATCACGCTGCTGGAGGAAGAGTGGAGGGGAAAAAAGGGACCACTTCCTGTTTGTCCTTCCTTAAATATGAGTCTCTCTGCTATGTCACTTCCTGCCTGGATCATCACTTCTCTACTACATTTCCCAGAATCCTCTTTGACTCCTAGTCCCATCTAACTTGCTGCCTCATTGGCCAAACAGTACTTTATTCAACAATCAATAAGATGAACACACACAGAACATTCTCCATCACCTGTGGGAATATTTCTCCTTCAAACCTGACAGTCCACCCCTGTCCCCAGAGGCTACTGACCATCTCATAATTCCTCCCACAAGGCAAGATAAAATAAATCCAGCTTTAAAGCCCACAATCTCCATTAGCCCCAATTTATCTTAAAAAAAAAAAAAAAAAAAAAAAAAAAAAAAAAAAAAAAAAAAAAAAAACCAAGTCTAAAACCTTTTCTGAAACTTAAGGCAATCTCTTAACTGTGAGCTCTGGACTGAGACAGGGGACGAATAGAGGAGATGCCTTGATAGAGGGAGACAGTACAGGTATGGAGAGAGGTCTGGCACAGGGGAAATGTTAAGGTATCCACAGGGATGCCCTTCCCCTATGAGATTGGTGTCTACCTTGGCTACCATTCCTAGAGCCTTCATCCACTAGTTGTTCAAAGCAGAAACAGGCACCCACAGCTAAGCACTGAACCATACTCCTGGAATCCAGTTGTGGAGAGGGAGCAGGGATGAGCAAAGGAGCCAAGAGGGTGCTGCAGAAACCCAAAAAACAGTTGACCTGACCTAGTGACAGCGTGGAGACCCTAGTCATAAAGCTAGAGAACCATCATTGGACTGAACCAAGCTCTCTGAATGTGGGTGCCAGCGAGGAGGCCAAGACAGTCTAGGGCCCGCTAACAGTGGAGCCAGTCTTTATCCCTAGAGTACAAATGGACTTAGGGAGCCCATTCCCTATGGAGGGATACTATTGCAGCCCAGAGACAGCAAGGAGGGGCTGGGCCCTCCCCCAAATGATATGACAGACTTTGAAGGTCCCCCATGGAGGGACTCACTATCCCTGGGGAGGAGTTGGGGATGGGTTGGGGGGGCTGGTGGGGAACATGGGAGGATGGGAGGGCGAGAGAATGGGGGGAATCGATATGTAAATATGAGTAGTAATTAAAGAATTTAAATAAAAAAGGAATGAGAAAAAATAAACTAAAATAAAAATAATTACATACTTCCAACATCCAATGGTACAGAGTGATCACCCCCTTCTCAAGAGGGACAAGTGGGGTCATAACAATGAGAGAACAGACCAAAGCAAGACTGGGACCCAGCAGGACAAATGTCAAACCCAGGAGCTCTGTGGCCAGCATCTCAGGCACATGCTGGGTGACCCTGCATCGCAAGTCCTTTTGCCTCTAACACATGGTAGCCTCTGTCCTGTCACAATTCACTCAGTGTCTGAGCTCTGCTTGCTGGATATCCCATGTTTCTGGCGTGAACAGTATCTTGAAGTCTCTATTACAACATAAGCCTCACTTTTGAGCTACACACACACACACAAACACACACACACACACACACACACACACACACACACACACACACACACACACACACGCACACGCACCCCAGGGCCTCCATGCAGGAATTGTATCCCTACTATATATTGTCTGGCTTTAGTGGCATTCTGGAATCTCCTAATGGGCTCCCCTGACTGGTAGGTCTTGTGTATTGCTACCAAACCAGCACCGCATGGATGATACCAAGCTCAGCTACCAGCTTTACAAGCAGCCTGAGTCCCTGGCTCACAGTTGCAATGCCTCAGTGTGTTTTCATGCTTGAGATTTGGGAGGCATTTAAGTTGGTTACCCTACAAGGTGTCTTTGTTCAGGCACTCTGTTTTCTGATAAGAAACTCTCAAATGAATTTGCATGGTTATACCCTGGGTGGGGATTTGCGGGATGTCTTACCCCTCCCCCCAACACATCTTTCTTACTGACCCAGTGGAAAGTCTAAGGCTTCTCTTTAGTGGTACCAAACTCTTTAGCAATGGCCTCATCTTCGTCTAGCCTGTCTGCAACTTTTACAAGTTCATGCCCCTTTCTTCACCAAACTACAGGTGAAGGGACCAGCTCCCCATTTCGGCAGCCATAACAGCCAAACACGTATTTGTCTGACCTTGTCTTAGTCACTAAGGTCAGATGCCTGCCCCTTTCGGCAGCCATGACAGTAACACGTGCTTTTCTGACCTTGCCTTGGTCACTAGAGGTAAGGTGCCTGCCTTGTGGCAAGGAACCAATCAGAAGTTAGCTGGTGGCACTATGCTTTAGGTCCCTGGGTGTACTTTATGGATAAGCGCACAACAATGACGCACAGAGCATAGCAACCACCCTGGGAGGGCCTATGGGCCATAACAACCAGTTGACCAATCAACACAGGGCAAGCCCTCCAAGCCTGGAGGCAAACCAATCGTGAGCCTGTGCGTACCCCTAGACACTCCCCTTATGCTGCCCTACAAGATCTCTATGCAGCGGGTTCAAGCTGTCTTTTCTAGCCATCTGCCATGGTGGGTGGGTGAAAGACCCGAGCTAACATGGGGTTAGCTGGTTAAACAACAATAAAGCCTCATGCTGTATGCATCAAGCTTTTGAATCTGCCTGGTGATTGGGGTGACCGTGGTCCTGGGCTGAGACCCCAGAGGCCTGAGTTTTCCGGGGGTCTAACACAGGGTTTTTTTTTTTTTTTTTTTGGTTTGTATTTGTTTTTGTTTTGTTTTGTTTTGTTTTGTTTTGTTTTGTTTTAAGCTCTCTGTTCTCTGCCACTTTAAGTCAGGTAAATGCAGTGGTCGGTAACTACATCACAGCCCAAGTGTCACACTCTCTTGAAATTTTCTTCACCAAACAAACTAGTCTATCGCCTTTCAATTCAAGTTGTCGGGACATGGACAGAGAATAGATCCTTTGCCAGAACCTGATACAAACGACCTTTCCTGGTTCTGGGCAGAGTTCATGCTCTCTTTTCCAAATCCTCATGAGCCAAGCTTTTGCTGTCATTATCTCTTCCACATTCCCACCAGGACACCTCATTAAACTGTTTACAGAGTCCCAGGGTTTCTTTAGCCCATTGCTCCAACTCTTGACATGCATGCCACACATTTTCAAAGACTTAAAAGCCACACCATCCGGTTTATTATAGCAATGGGCTTCCTTCTTGGCACCAATATTCTGTATTGTGTGGACATTTCTGAAAGAAGCAGGAGATCTACTTTGGCTGTTGGTTTGGGGGTACGTACATCCTCCCCAGGGAGGAGATAGGATGACAGGAGGAGCATGAAAACACTGACAGATCAAACAATGGGGCTGGGCCTTGTCAGGGAGCCAGAACTGATTCCATTAGAGGATTTCTCAGGGTCCAAACCTCCGGAGCTCTGGTCTGCATTGTATTGCAGATGCTAGCTGATTTGCTGTTGAATGGCATAGCCTCAGTGGAGAATGTCCCCTAGTTTTGCAACTCTACAGAACTGAACGTTTGTAGGCCTCTACACCAGGGCAGAGGGCTAGGTCTACCTGACAAGTGAGGACAGAGGGTTAGGAGGTATCTGCCGCGGAGAGGTCTACAGGAGGAGAGACTGTTGAGAGATCTGCTGACAGGGTCTAGGGAAGTGGAAGAGAAATGGTCTCAGGGTCAGGGAAGAATGGTTAGAAAGCATCCAGGAAGGAGAGACTCCAGTTTTGCAACATGGAGCTGAGAGCTCTCTAAAGATGACAAGATGCCTGTGTCTGGTCTTTATCACCATTGGGTTGCTAGGAATTTCCAAGTCCACCCTCCCTCACTCAGGCTGGACCTTGTGGCTTCTGTGGTTTGGGACTGAGACATGCTGGGGCATGATAAGACCTCAAGAGCTACCATCAGACCCTGCCTCTCAAAGGTCCCATGTCCTTCCCAAAGAGCTTTGCTACTCCTTGCCTTTCCAGCTTGGACTGGTTGCTGGTCTTTATCAACTTGTGGGTGTAACATTCTAGAGAGGGTGCTCTGCCCCTCTCAAGGCATTTAAACAAATTACATCACCACCCCCTCCCCTTAATCCACAAGAAGACACAAATTCCATAAATTTAGGACTTGGATATCTTCGGGGGAGCATTGGTTTAATCTCCGTCAATTCACATGCATTAGTCCCTTTGCATGCTTGCAAGAGATCATGAGTAAATTGCTAGAGGGGCAACAGAGATCCAGCACATTGTATTTAAATTTACAGATCTTAGGGTCTGATGGGGATGCCAGGGGATAAGTCAGCAATTGAAGTTCATAATGAGAATAAAGCCAACAGTGCAAGGGGATCTGTTCTTACAAATGCCAGGGAAGGGTGGAGTACTATGACTTTCTGACTCCAATGACAAGTGGGAGTTGTCTGAGGATTCATTAATAGAACAACGTAGTTAGCAAGACATCAATAATTACAACATAGTTAACCATATTGAAACTTGACCTCTCCTTAGGCACAATCTACTCATAGTTTTGGATCTTTTATTCCTTTGTACTATTGCCCCTTTTAGCAGTATTTTGCCAACACCTTCTCATGCTTTAGATTTTACTCTGTGGAGAAGTGTTCTTCTTTGTCCCAGAAATTCTTCCAAGTCTTTTGTGTTTCCACAGCCCCTTTTATTTCCTTGTGATTGTAAGACCCCTGGAAAGCTCAGGCCTCCGGGATCTCAGCCCAGGACCGAGGTCACCCCAATCACCAGGCAGATTCGAAAGCATGATGCAAACTGCATGAGGCTTTATTGTTGTTTAACGAGCTAACCCCATGTTAGCTCGGGTCTTTCATCCACCTGCCATGGCAGATGGCTAGGAAAGACAGCTCGAAGCGACATAGAGATCTTATAGGACAGCATAAGGGGAGTGTCTAGGGGTAAGCACAGGCTCACGATTGGTGTGCCTCCAGGCTTGGAGGGTTTGCTCTGTGTTGATTGGTCAACTGGTTGCTATGGCCCATAGGCCCTCCCAGGGTGGTTGCTATGCTCTGGGAGTCATTGCTGTGTGTCTGTAAAGCACACCCAGGGTCGTAAAGCATAGCACCACCAGCTAGCTTCTGATTGGTTCCTTGCCGTGAGGCAGGCATCTGACCTCTTAGTGACCAAGGCAAGGTCAGACAAGCACCTGTTTGACTGTTTTGGCTGCCGAAATGGGGAGCTGGTCCCTTCATGATGACACTTAACATGTGACTTAACTGTCTGGCCATTTGCTCACATCCTGCACTAACGTACTAACTCTGTGAAGTCACAGGTGCACCCCAAAACTCGTCATTACTGCAGTCTTGGGTTCCTGTCTTTTAGTGGAACACCTGGCACAGGGTTGATACCAAGAAGCACTTGTTGAGTAAGTGATATAATGGATCTGTCTGAATTTCAAATGGAGTAAAATTCATTTGCCAAGCCTGCATTTTTAAATTGACCTTCTATTAAATATGAAACTTACCATGGTGAAAGTCACACATATGTCACAATCTGGCATAGGTCAGGCAGATGAAGGTTCATGGGTTGTTTATCCACTCCTAGTTGTGTGGCTGTCGCTTAACAAGTTTTGGCCTCATCTGTGTTTGTTTGCTTGCTTTTGGTGTATAGAACCCGTGATTTGAATGAGAATATTTCTGGAATCCCCCTGTCTACAGTTCCGAGATTCTTGCTATTTCCCCAGTCAAACTGTTTCATTGTGTCTGCATCTCTATCTGTTGGGATCATCTTCCCTTCCCTTGCATCGTTTGGAGAATGTTAACAACCCCTTAAGCCACATATCTACTGCTCCCATGTCTACCCCAAAGCCACAGGACTCCTCATTTCTCTTCTATCTTCCCAGAACACTTAAAAATATCCCTACTGCAACACATACCCAAGTGTGTCATGACTATCTATGTGTTTTCTATTCCACTTTGCTTCTTACCCATTTTCTCTCAGCTTGAATAGTAGCTCTATGAGTGGGCATTGTGTTTCATACTTTATTAGTATTGAGTACCAGTCTTCTGTCAGTTGGCAGTGAATACAATCGAATTAATTTTTTCCTCCCCTTCATTCCTATTGCATGTAAGCATTTGGGTATATGGGGTGAGAAGGGTGTTGTCAACATTGCAGCAAGTCAGCTATTACGAATATTAACACTCCATCCACACTTCTCCAGTTTACAGGATGGTTTTTCTTCTGTGCGCACTCATTACTAATGGCTACTTGAACATAATTCTCAATACACCTGTAAACAAGAGATGGATGTGGTTGGAATGAGAGGTATGGCGCTTACCTCTTAGTGGGAAAGTAACAAGTATTAACCTTTCTGAGCTTCCTGTACCCTTTGGTAATTCACCCTTAGTAAATTGCTTAAACAGAACTAGAGTGGCCTAGAAAGTTAGCGAATCTTCATAAAGGTAAGCAATTTACTCTCCTCTCCCTTACTGGATTAGTCCTTAATGGCCTCTTTAAATCTTAATGAATTCCCCCGAATGCGGAATGGTTTAGTCTTTTATGGTATTCTCTCTAAGCATATCAAATCAAATCCCATTTATTTATTGAGCTCAATGTGACGCATGGTGCTTAGCTGTGGGGCATACAAAGATGAGGAAGGCATAGTCGCTACCATCTAAAAGGGTCTATTTTACTAAGTACACAGGACAGATGCACGATAAATTAAATAATAGTACATGACTTAAATAACAATTCAAGAGACTGCCGACTAAGTGATTAACTGACAGATTAATTATTTAGACTACTTGTACTAGGCATTTTGGCAATCAGACAGCATTGTGAAGGAGGAGGTATTTGAATTGGGCCTCCAAATATAATTGGTAAGAGGGAAGGGATTGCTTTTACCTGGGACACAAGTATTGTTTATTTGTTATCTAGTGGGGCATGTAACACTAAAGGAAGGGCAGATAATTGGGTACACATCAGATTGAGGCCAATTCATTGTTGAGAAAGAAGCCGACAGTCAAAAGTGTGTGACATGGTCTGGACAGGCAGAACCCATCAAGGAGAGATCCAGATTGGAGGAGAAAGATGTTGGCAGAGTCCTCAGAAAATTGGGAATCAATCTACCCCAGGACCCTGCAATATCTCTTTGGGGCATATACCCAAAGGATGCACACTCACACCACAACTATGTCCATAACAGCACTATTCATGATAGCCAGAACCTACATGCTGCTCAAAAGAGGAATGGATAAGGAAAATGTGATACATTTACACAATGGAGTACTATTCAGCTGTAAAATCAAAGCAGGGACATCTTGAAATTTGCAGGCAAATGGACGGATCTAGAAAAAGCCATCCTGAATGAGGTAACCCAGACCCAGAAAGACAAATATAATATCTACTCATTCATAAGTGGACATTAGACATAAAGGAAAGGATAACCAGCCTACAGGCCACAACTCCAGAGAACCTAGATAACCAAGAGGACCCTAAGAGAGACACATGGATCCGCCTAAGAAGGGGATAAGACTTCCTGAGTAAATTGGGATTGTGGAGGGTAGGACATAGGGTGGAGGAGGAGAGTAGAGGAGGCAAGAGGGTGGGGAAAATGAATAGCTCAATAGAAAAGTAAACACACACAAAAAAGCACTTGATCAGAAGTAATAAATAGGTCATGGCAATAGCAGCCACATGGGTGGTAGCAGCAACCAAGAACTTTGGAGTGCTGACGGTAACCGCCAGGCGGTTACATGTTCTCGTATTTCAAGTATTAATATTTCTAACCTTCGTTGATTTGTTGATTAGATATTATATTTCCCATTTTGCAGGATATCAAGTCATCAATTCATAAGCCATTGGTGTCTTCTAGTCCAATGGCATAGGAAGTTCTATCTGCCAATACTACAGTGTCTAGGAAGAGGCCCTATTGCCAACTTCCCGTCCTCTAAGGATCTAGGAGTTAGACAGGAGTTGCTAGAAGAAGAATTGACTCAATGGAACCTTTAAACTGACAAGAATCTTCCACTTGCTGACTCTCGTTCACCAGCTCGTGAACGTAAGCAGCAAGCACTAACTGGCGTTTGCATCACTTGATGGGATACAGTCTGAGACCTTTTCACTTGGACTCTATTTTTTTGTTTGTTTTATCCTTCCAGCTCTGAGATCTTGGTCTTGATTCCTGTCCCTAGTTTCTGCAGTGGTCCTCTAGTCTTAAAACTTGATATTTACCAGTAGACATGGTTTTGGCTCTTGTCTGGACTATATCTAATGAGTTCCAATTTTTATTCCCATCCCCAAACCAAGTCTTGTAGGTCCCAACACGATCATCACTCAATTTTCTACACAAGACTGTTTTAGAGCTCTTTCCTCACTATTCCCCAGGGTAAGGTTGGGTAGGTGGGTATGTATTTTGTTAGTTTTCTGTGGCTATGATAAAATACCATGAGCAATAAGAACTTCAGGTAGAAAGAGTCTATTTTGGCTCATGGTTCCAGAGGGAGAGAGTCCATTACAGTGGGGAATGGCAGGGATGGTGGTAGGAGCAGGAAACAGGAAGATCACATTTCATTTGTATACAGGAAGCTGAAGGAGCAAGAAGAAAGCAGGGCAAGGTTATGAATCTTTACGAACCCCAAGGGATATGAGCTCTCCAGCAAGGCTCCACCCTCTAGAGGTTCTATAAGCTCCCCAAAAGACATCATCAATCGGAGACCAAATGTTCAATGCATGAGCCTATGGGGAACATTCCTCGTTCAAAATGCCATAGGATGCACGGGCGGGTTCAGAAACAATATAATTAGCTCACTAGGGAATCAATGGGTTTGGCTGGAGCAGAGTAACTGGAAGATTTAAGCTGCTGTATTTCACCGGGATCAGGATACACAGGACTTTCATCATGAAATACCTGAAATATGCAATTAAAAAAACATACTTAATAGACACAATTTTAAAGCCAGTACAGTCATGTGTCTTGGATGCTCCAAGCCTGGGCTGTACATGCAAAATTGAAGTCACACATTGTGTCTCTATTGGGTAGACTTTTTTTCCAGTTTTAAGGAATGAATGACAAACACAGGAAATTTTAGAACAGGGTATTTTAAGAGATGATTTTTTTTTATGTCAAGCTTAGATGTATACACTGTAGATTCCTAGGGCATACCTCAGATCTACCAAATTGGAAACTCTCCGGCATTAGAGGTAATTCACTTTGAATTCAGATCTCAGGTTCGATTCTCACACCAAAACTTAAAAAGAGGGAAAGACAATGAATGTTCACTATTTGGCCGTGTCTCAAAAATCATGAAAACTGGTGTGATTCACTTGACGCTAACAACAATTTCTTGTTGGCGTTGTTATTAATGTTACCATCATTACTATTTTTGTTATCATTGTTATAAAGACTTTGCAATTATATAATATAGCCAGAATGAAGACGATCCGCAGTCCGTGAGGTTAAGATATCTTTATTCAGATAAACACCGGCCAAGCATAAGCCAGAGCGTGCCCAGAGACAGCAGGCTAGGGAGGCTGGAGAGAGGGCTCCCACGTGTCTGCCACCTTAAGAACTCCCCATGCGTCATCCTGAACCTCCCCTGACCACACCCTAACAGGCGTAGTCAAGCACACCTGTACCTAGCTCCTAGGAGGCGGGGCTACAGTGTCTCCCTACAATATAATGACTTTATTTATTTATTTATTTATTTATTTATTTATTTTTGTTCTAAGTTATTACCTCTTTAGGTCACCGCGGTCATTCTCTGCCCTTCTGATTGTTGCCTCCTGAGTTTTGGTTTCTCCTACAGCACAGATTCTGTTGCGACATGGTTTCTACTGACTTTTTTTCCCTCTGGATTTCTGCCTACTTTGTGATTCTGTTGTCTGTACAGCAGCTGGTGCATAAGGTTTTAAATCAAAGATTAGTAGATTGCTGCACAAGATAATTCTCATAGCTTTTATTTGTTTTTATTTTCTAGCCTCATGAATAATTTTAATATTTGGAGGATTACAGGAGAAATAAAACTGTGATTTGTGTATCCCGAATTTTATAGTTAAAACCACATATTCTATCATGTTTCTTTTATGTTCCCCCATCTTTTTTTTAATGCTGTTTATGTCCTGCATTTAGACTCCCTACGGGAGGTAACTCAACTTACTTAGTTACTTTTCTGAGTGGAGTAAGTACTGCTGGCAGAGGCCACCAGCAGATTTCAGTCAGACACTCATCCCAGGGCCAGTTAACTGTCGTCAGGTGGGTAGAGCCACCAGCCCAGAACACCCTTAAAAGAAAGGAAACTGTGCCGGGCGTTGGTGGCACACACCTTTAATCCCAGCACTCGGGAGGCAGAGGCAGGCGGATCTCTGTGAGTTCAAGGCCAGCCTGGTCTCCAGAGTGAGTGCCAGGATAGGCTCCAAAGCTACACAGAAAAACCCTGTCTGGGGAAAAAAAAAAAAAAAAAGAAAGGAAACTGGACCAGTGAAGAGGTTGGATCATTGAAAATCTCCACTCCATCAGTTGTCATATTAATATTTAGTGATTAAGCTATAGTTTAATATATGATTGCTTGACTCTGGTATTTAGGTTCACTGGGGGATTAGTCCTGTTCTTGCAAGGAAGTGACTTCCTGCTCCCTGACTGGGTGTTTGTCTCTGTGGCTTTGAAGTGCTATGGCAGGATTCAGCGTATTCCCAGAGTCACGCACTACTGTTTTCTATTTTACAGATACTGGATGTAAAATAAAAATTCATGAATATTTATTCCAAGCGCTGAGTAAAATCAAGACAGTAAAGTTGGTTGGAGGATTCCATAGATATCAGACAATCACAGGCCAGAGCTTCTTCAGACTAAATCATCAATTACGGGCTGGGTTCCTTGAGAAACCATGCATTATTGTTTATGGCAGGCATGTCAATTGATTGCTATGGGCTCTACTTTAAAAGGCGAGAAGTCTTTATTTACAGGCATCTGTTTTCTCACACAGGATAGGAAATATTAGTGCTCCCCATGTTCATGAGGCAGGAAAAATTATTTTACGTGTGCCACAATGGTCATATTACAGGAAAATTTAAATGGATAATTATTCTTGAATACTAACTGGTAAACATATTTCATGGATCATGAAATTCTTATTCAAAAACTATTGCTCTTTTCAATAGGATATTCAAAATTTATATTCTGTGACATCTTTCCTACTGGCATTATTGTGAACATCTACAGCAGGCTCTCAAAAAATATTTGTTTGGAGGCTATTATGTTCCAGATGAGGCCCTTGTCTTGGGCAAGAGGATGTTCCTGCTTTCTTGGATCTTGCCTTCATTTGGATGAGTACACAGCTGAACAAATAACATGATACCAAATATCAAGAAAAAAATTTAAGAACAGTAGACAAGACAGTACAGGAAGAGTGAGTGGTTCTTGGGTGTTCTTTAACTAGGATACCCAAAGGACATAGAATTAAAGCTGAGACCTGGGTGAAGAACAATAGAGGTTTTATTTAATGTTGATAAGAGTATATGTTAGTATTACACTTTGGTATCATTTGTGGCCACATATACCCTGTAACTCTGGAACTCCTCACCCAGGTACACACTCAACAGATACATGCACAAGGGTTTGCTAATATATGCCTTTTGTTATACACAAAAATTATCCTATGTATATTTTAAGCAATGGCACTAATATTTGCATTGCCATGAGGGTGCTTGACGGTAACAGAATGGAGTTTGGATGCGTGGTACAGTATTTCTGACTGATACTGCTTTATTGCTCCAATACCCACACTGCTTCAGTTTTATAAATCTCAAACTGCAAACAGAACAAATGTCTCCACAAAAAGGAACGCATGTATAACTTTTGTTAGGTCACATATAGAACTTGCCAAGTACAGTGAACAACTTACATCTATATACTACTTAAAATACAATGTGAAGTCAGAGAAGCAAGTTGCAACAGAATGCCCGGCTTTTATATAAGATCCAAGGAGGAGGCAGTCAGGTTGAAGGGATGCACACTAGTCTAGTGGTATGTTTGAAAACAAGCAAGGTGGTGATTGCTAAGAGTTAGCTCTCTGTGACTGCATGTTCTACAGCTACAGATTCAACCAAATGTTGATGGACAGTATTCTGAAAAAAAAAAACTGCACAAAATATATAGACTTTCCCCTTGTCTTTGGTCTCTAACCAATACAGCAACTACGCCACATTTCACACTCTACCAGAAATTATAATCTGGAGATTATTGAAGTATAAAGGAAGATGAGGGTAATTCACATGCAAATGAACTATGCAAATAAAACTATGACATTTTATGTAAGAAGCTAGAGCTTGGCTTTATACTTGTGCCAGAGATTCTGGGACATTCTTTTTGCTGAAACTGGGGTCAGCTGTTTAGTGTTTTCATGGACAGGGTGTTGGCAGTGTCTATTTACCTGCATAATAAGTTCCCAACCCTTTACCGTCTGAGTTACACCTAAACCCCTGTAAGGCTGCATTGAGATTACGTATTCTGTGCATTTGAGTATCTGTTATACCTTCCAGAAGAAAAACAGCTTATACTAGCATGGTGGCAGACATCACCTGCACTGGGAAAGTTGAAACAGGAAGATCATGAATTCCAAAAGTAGCCTTTGTGGTGATATCTCGCTTGAACAAATAAAGCCTGTCTGTGGTTCAGAGAATGGAGCTGGCCACTAGCTAACCATGGAGGTCTGGAGGTCTGTACAGACAGACAGGAAGTGACATAGCTGGGTAGAAACAGGATATAAGCAGGGAGAAACAGAAAATTGCTCTCTTTGCTGAGATGCTGAGGAGGTAAGGTGTGTTGTGGTTTTCTCCTTCCCTCTGATCTCTCAGCATTTCCCTCAATATCTGACTCCAGCCTTTTATTATCTAGACCAATTAAGAACTTCTTTTATAAACCTTGATCATGTAATGAAACTTCTGTCAAAAACAAAAAAGTTCTTGAAGGCTCAATCCATGTATAAACTGTGGGACTTATGTGAGAACATTAAAGCTTCCATTTGGGAGCTTAAAACATGAAGGAAAAGACAGCTACCAATTAGATTTTTAAAAATGAATGATATTACAATGTGGTTACTCAACACAAATGTGATTTTCACGTCCTTAGGCAAAAGTGTTTCATTTTCTTATTTTTTTGTTCTCTTACTCAGATTTGTTTACTCGTGAAAGACACTGGTGACTAATTTCATTTTACCTTAAAGTACATGCAAAGGTGATCTACCTATATTAGTAGTAGGAACAAAAATATAATTTTTTTGCAATATCATTTATACTGAACACGCCTTAAGGCCCTTTACAGAGTAAACACCGGTAGTGAGCAACGCTGAGCCAATTTTTGCTATTGTTACACATTTAAAACGGTATACATATCAAATAAGGCAACACTGATCAGGATGCAAGTCTTACGTTTTGTTATTAATATACGCTTTCCAAGCTGACTGGGCTTGCATATATAATAGCATGCCATGCTGACACAATAAAGGTCACCAGCCATAAAAAAGGCTCACCTGCCTCCTTAGCTCCCTGTGATTGGGATCACATTTATGCTAATGCTGGTGCGCTCACTTCTAAGGTTGGGGGCTGGAGATTTGTTGCAAGCTGTGAGTGACAGCTACTGATTTACCGAGTAACTTAATACTCACTCTTAACGGCATCCATGCAGGGCGCTGGCTGCACAGACGGCCATCTCCTTGCAAAGGAAAACCTTGAATTGCATTGCATCTCCTTCGGCTGGAGAACTTGTAGTCTCGGGTTTGTTTGTTTGTTTGTTTTCCTATGTGTGTGTCTGTGTGCTCACACGCACACATTCATTCACGTGCCCCGCATCTGTTAATTAAGGCTCATCGACCAAAGTGATTTAAAAAAAAATCTATTAATAGCCGTTAGTCACACTTGGTCTCCTTACGGCATCTCAGCTATAGAATTTGAAGGTTGCCAAGACAATGCTGAGATCTATTGCGTTTGAGGACTCTGTAGGGCAGAAGAGACTATGATACTCTCAAAATTAAATGTTATACACACTTACTTGGGTAGGCCACTTGGCCTTGGGTAAGGGCAAATCTAGGGTAGCCATAAAAAAAACTCCAACCATAAAAGTATATAAATTCCCATAAAGACCAGAAAGACCTAAAACCTGAGGACTTGCTTGGACAAAGGTTAGATGGTCAAAGGATAGCAGTTTTCCTCTGGTACCCTGCACGGGTAGGGAGGAGGTGTCTGAGTGACTGGGTACTTAAACAAAAGGCAAGGACTCCATGCCAGAGAACAGCCTCCTCTACTGACACATGAACTTGTATTTCCTCCCGGCGTGGTGGTCCTGGTCAGATCTCTTATTTGGGGCTGCCTGTGCAGATTCTATTTTGTGCCCATAGAATAGCAGCACGAAGAAACAATCGGGGCATTTCTTCACACAAGAAGGAATGAAAAGAGCCTTTCCCAGGCTGCTGCTCTGGGAATACTCAGCCCTCGAAACTGTGCAGGGTTGATTCTTACAGCCACTAAATTAAATCTCTGCTGGGGAGAACCAGCCTTTGTATTTCCACGGGGCCTGCAGGACATTCTCGTTCAGGCTGAAGTTTGCAGCTACTGTTTGAGAAGCCCCAGTTTCTAACAGAGGTGGTAGATGCTGCCTTAACTGTCTAGCAGCAACAAGGTGAGAGAGAACCAGTAGCACTTGAACTCTGGTACTAATGGCAGGAGCAGTGTCCTAGTTACTTTTCTGATGCTATGAGACACCGAGATCGAGGCAACTTAGAGAAGTTTTTTCGAAAGCTTACAGTCTCGGCAGACAGCAGCCAAAGTCAGGCACAGGCATGGCACTGCAGCAGGAGCTGAGAGCTTGCATCTTGAGATACAGGCACAAGGCAGAGGGGGGGAGGGAAGGAGAGAGAGAGAGAGAGAGAGAGAGAGAGAGAGAGAGAGAGAGAGAGAGAGAGAGGGAGAGAGGGAGGGAGAGAGAAAGAGGGGGGTACTTTGGGCATTTCAAACCTCAAAGTGACTCCAGCAAGAACAAACCTCTTAATCCTTCCTAAACAATGCCAACAACTAGGGACCAAGCTTTCAAATATCTGAGCCTATGGGAGGCCGTTCTATTTCAAACCACCACAAGCAGAAATTAGTGATAATAGTGAATGTAGCCCTGGGCTAACATCTGGAGAAACTCAGTGTTCCTCACTACTAGGATCCTGTCAGCCTCCAGGGAACAATTGTAAATTCTAATTTCAGCATGATTTGCAAGTAGATAAAGTGGGATTTTGGAATTCAGAAAGCCACGTGGGAGCTTTCTGAGCATTCAAAAAAGGTAGACTCAAGAAGAGATTCTGAAGTCTTTCTTGTCTGTGATATTGGGGCCATGAAGTTGCCTAGGAAAGCTCGGAGGGAGCTCAGATCCCTAGAAGAACCTAAGAAGTATAGTATCAGTGGTGGCGCATGCCTTTAATCCCAGCACTTGGGAGGCAAGAGGCAGGTGAGGTGGATCTCTGTGAGTTCAAGGCCAGCCTGGTCTACAGAGCCTGTTTCAGGACAGGCTCCAAAGCTACACAGAGAACCCCTGTCTCTAAAAGACAGCAACAACAAAAAAGAAATAAAGAATTGTAATTTATATTTTTGTTGAGCTCGGCTTTGGATATTAAAACCCTAAATATTTTTTATAGTCCATTCAAGGAGCCTCATCCTGGCTAGCAGTGAACCTGAAGTCATGTTGGCATCCCTAGGATGGTCTTCTGTCCAGTAGAGCTGTAAAGGAAGGAGCTGGTCCTTCTGCCTGAAGGCAGCCAGCTGGATCCAATGGCACAGCACTCAGCCAAAACACGTTGCTTTTATTCTCTTATAAAAACAGAACTAAAATCAATGTCACCTTCAGGAAGGACCCCTGTCGTGGCTAGGCATGGCATATATTAATTATGACTTAATGTTTTAGAAAAAGTGGCACAACTTAAGGATGTTATTAAGGTCTGGTATAAAACAGTGCAAAGCTTAGGCCAGGAAAGGACGAAGAAATGAGGTATATTTATAGAAAGTTTCAATTGCCTTTGTTTTTAACTACTTTTTTTTTTAATTTCTTCCTCTTCTAGGGGAAAATTGTTTAGCAAAAATTAATTCTCATACTTGGATTACAAAGTCACAACAGATGCTAAAGAATATGTTATTGCAAACGCTGGCGCCGCTATATTGTGTTTTACATTCGCCTTAATTCCTCTCACTGCCCCCCTTCGCATGGTAGAATACGTTACATCCTCTCCATATTAAGGGACCGCAGTAAGATGCAGAATTCTCAATAAAATTTTTGAAACGTTGGAGGCAGCTATACTCATAAATCCACAGTGCTTAAAATGATTATGAGCTGTAAAATCTTCCTATAATGAGTTCTGTGCATGGAAATGAGAGAAAAACTTGTTCTAAGCAGGTTACATCTCTACCAGTGCTTGCTCAATGGGGGTGTTAGACATCCTGGCCGTCTATAAGTGCCTGCATGCTGCAGCATGCAATAAGATAATTGGCCGTTTCTTTATCCAAAACCGAGATTATCTCACGGGCACTAATATTAGCCTTCATCGGAATCACAGAATCACAGGGCCATAGGATATCACCGAATAATTCTGATTTTAAGTGTGGTTGGGATCCCAGAGGAAGACGATTTTAAGTTTTAATGTGGAAAATTTTTTGTTTCTGTTTACATACATATTGCCACCCCTGAAAATTTTTGATTCAGTTTGTCTATGGAGAAACCTAAAACTATGAATTTTAACAACATCCCCGAGATGTTCCTATTGTTAGTCAGGTTTAATAACCACTGGTGTATTTTCCCTATTTATTATCTATCATGATTGACGCATTGGTTGGTCTGTGGATGCACATAGTTTTGTAAAAATTAGATAGTAAATACATTCTGAGGTAACTACATGAGCTCTACAATATTTATCAAGGTGAGCAGGAATATTTTAAGGACCAGTTACTTAAATGTAAAATAATGTCTCAAGCTGAGGGTGTCTGGGGTTATGCTTGATAGGTTGTGGTGGTTTGAAAAAAATTGGTCCCCATAGGCTCATAGGGAATGCCACTATTAGGAGGTGTGGCTTTGCTGGAGTAGGCGTGGCCTTGCTGGAGGATGGGGAAAGGCTTTGAGGTCCCAGATGCTCAAGCCAGGCACAGTGTAGCACTCCCTTCCTTCTGCCTGCTGATCCAGATGTGGAACCCCCAGCTCCTTCTCCAGCACCGTATCTGCCTGTGAGCCACCGTGCGTCCTGCCATGATGATAACGGACTAAACCCCTAAACTGTAAGCCAGCCCCAGTTAAGTGTTTTCTTTATAAAGTTGCCATGATCTGCACCATACGGGGTGCTAGAACTGAAGGAGAAGTGGTTCCATGCCCCCTTCCCTAAACCAGAAGCTATCTCCAGTTGATAACCACTTGCAAATGAAAATTTAATTGTCTCACAGAGTCTCACAGAGCAAACAAAGTCCTCTCAAGGGTAGGACGCATGCCCAGCAGTAGATGGCCAAAACAAAATGAGCTCGAAGACATCTTTGGAAGCTCCTTGTCTCATAATGTTGTATTAGGTTGTTGGGTTGTTTTTTTTTTTGTTGTTGTTTAATCTTACTTTTATCTTTACTTATGTATTCTTCCTCTCCTTCTACAGTACAGGTTCTTTGCATAATATAATAGTTTCCAGTTGAGTGTTTTTATTGGATTACTGAGTGTTCGAAGGAGTGGCTCTCTGCATCTATGTATATATGTATCTTGTGTCTTCTCTTGGGCTCTTTTCCTCTTTGTTGTTCGTTTTTTTTTTTAAATTTTTTATTATTTGGTTTGTCTTATTCTGATGTATTAGGTTTCATTTCATCGCCTTATGTTTTATGATTATCCTTTAGAAGCCTGTTTGTTTTCTAATGAGAGACAGAAAGGGATTGGATTTGGACAGGAGGGGAGAGTTGATTGGGGAATTTGCAAGTTGAGTGAGCAAAGACCCCACAAAGGCTCAGCATCCAAGCCCAGATGAGGCAGGTGCAGCTGGGAAGACAGCATGGGAGTGCTTTGATGGAGGTGAAGAGAGGGTCTGTAAGAGTGGATCAGACGATGCTGTCGAAGTGATTTTGCTACCCAGTTATTTTTAAATTCCCGTCCTGTTGGTTTTCCATCAGCTTTTCCACTGTAGTCAATCAATGTGTTCCTTCCTCTTAGAATTCTTCGTAGTTTCATATTAGCCCTAGAGAGAGGACTTTTCTATTGCCGTGAAGAAGCTGAGAGACTCTCTCTATGTCAAGTCATCTCTATTGGTTCTCTCATCCTGGTTTTCCCCATTCTGGCCCTGTGTAAAATTTCTATTCTTTTATTTCCATCAGATATTTCCACTCTGAATTCCATTTATATGTCATTAGTTTTGATCCAGACTTGGATATCATTCCCTCCTTGCTTAGCTTTCTCCATCATATTTATTACAGATTGACACTGTATTGACTCATTTATAGCTTGTGGTAGACAGATTGTCACAATCAGGAGAAAAAGGTCCAGTTCTTGGACCAGTGGTTGGAATATAGTAGGTGTTCAATAATATCTGTTAAATGCATAGATAAAAGGGCTCTCTGTAAGATATTGTTCAAGATCTTTCTTGCTGTCTTTTTAAGAGGCAAGGGAATTGGCACATTAATAATTTTCTCTCTTTAGAGGGTTTATTTTCCATTTTACACCGTGGTGTACTGCTTTTTCTGTAATGAAATAAATAACACAATATGTCACAGTATTAACACTACTTATTCAGAATCCTCCCTCCCTCCCTCCCTCCCTCCCTCTTTTTTAAGTGCTGGGGGTTGAACTCATGGCTTGTGCGTGGTGGGCAAATGCTCTTCTACAGCCGTACACCCTGAGATGTTAGAATACTTCTTTTTCTACCTCAGCCCTTCGTTGTGTGAAACAATGCATGTTTGCTGTGTGTCCCTTTGTCTGGAATGCCAGCTATAAGGGTAGAGCCTGTATTTTATTCAAAGGTGCATCCTTTGTGCCTAGAACAGTGACAGGGCCACAGGAGATGGTCCCCTTCACTTCAGTTTTCACACCAGACCTACTGTTGAAATGTTGGTGGTGTGAGAGAACCAGAAATTTGTGTTTTTAAATAATCATTTTCCCTTACCAAATATGAACTCTGTCTTGCCTTTTTTTTTTTTTTTTTTAAAACAGACCAGCCATAGTGACTCACTTCTAAAGAATAGACTTGGGTCTTTCACAGCCCATTCACTGTATATAGAATCCCACAGTGTGCCCCGAGGAAGCCCAGACCACACAGAGGCCAAGTTGAGAGCCCTCGCTGAGGTCACAGCCAGCAGCCAGCAGTAGCCACCCAGTGTGCCAGCAGAGGTCCTTTCGATTTTTTATGAGGGTTAAAATTTGAGACCTCCTCGTTGAAATGGTCAGTAATTACAGGGCCACCAAACGGTGCCTCTTAACCTATTCTTTTACCCTAAGCTGCCCTAGCGAGGAGCAGATAGAGAAGTCAGGAGATCTCTAAAGGGACAAGAAGGCAAATGTTCCTTCTTCTCGGTCCAGACCACATAGACAGGTCCTCTCCTCTCTGCACTTCTAACTGTTGTGCTCATCCCCCCCCCACCTCTGCTAATAAGGGTATAGAAAATTATCACATAGACTTTGTAACTGGCATTAGTCTAACCTAGTTGTAAGCTGTGTGAATTTCAAATACTCTTCCTCTTGTAAGCCAAATGTGAAAAGCACATCACACCCGGATGGAAATAAACCTTGCTATGAGAAAATTCTTTCACAAAAGCTTTTATCTAGTTCTGCCACCCCTGGATTTGGGTTTCTCTATACATAATAGCTGAATGTATTCCTTGTCAACTTTGGAAGATGTAAAGGGTTGTTTTTTGTTTTGTTTTGTTTTTTAAAGATTTATATCCCCAATACTCTGTGATGGCAACCACTTACAATTCTCCATAGAATCCAGTGTCAGTTTTCAGATTCTTCCCACTTTGGAAATTGACTGTTTGTCCCTCAAGCTTTGGGCACAGCAGTCCTAGCTCCCTTCTTCCTGCCCAGGAGGCTGATTCTTGGGAAGACTCCCATGGCCTAGGCTCAGCTTTTGTGTGTGGATTTATCCTTCAGTCTCTTAAGACCTGGGTATTCATAAGAGAACATAGATGGGAAGTTTTACAACCTTTTGATCCATTCTAGACATTGTTGGTTATTGTGGTTCCAGAATGAAATGATATCTCTTGAGTTGGTCAGAAACATGAAGAAATTTTGCTAAAGAAATCTGCCTTTATTTTTCATTTTCCCTCATCAAATATGAACTCTTAACTCTTGTCTTTTTTTTTTTTAAACAAACAGCCATAGTGACTCATTGCTAAAGAACAGACATGGGTCTTTCACAGCTTACCCGCTGTACAATTCTACAGCGTGCCCCAAGTAAGCCCAGACCACACAGAGGTCTAGTTGAGAACCCTCGCTGAGGTCCCAGCCAGCAGATGATAGTAGCCATCAAGTGTGCCAACAGAGGTCCTTTGGAGATGTTCCACGTTCAGCCACAACACAAGAGACTAGAGCCACAGCACAATGGCGATATCATTGCAGTTTGATACCACATTGATGATGGTGTACAATCCACAGCAGTGAATTATCTTATTTAAACTTAAATTCACATTGGCCATCAGATGCTTTGCTAAGTGTTACTTTTATTCTTCCCTTAAGTTTTTTTTTAATTTTATTTATTCATTACGTATATAGTATTCTGCATGATTGTGTCCCTGCACGCCTGAAGAGGGCCCCGGCTCTCATTACAGATGGTTGTGAGCCACCATGTGGTTGCCGGGAATTGAACTCAGGTCCTCCGGAAGAGCAGCCAGTGCTCTTAACCACTGAGCCACCTCTCCAGCCCTTCTTCCCTTAAGTTTCTGATATGAAATGGTGACTAATGTTTAGTCTATTTAAAAAAGAAGAAAAAGAAGAGGAGGAGGAAGAAGAGGAGGAGGAGGAGGAAGACCTAAAGGAGACTTATGGATCAAGAAGACAGCAGAGTGCCATCATTTTAAAAAGAGAAGTCTCTTGGCAACCTGTGAAGAACTAAGACACACCCAGAACTCAGGAGCAGCAGTGACGGACAGAGACTTGAGCTTACGGGGATGCTGTCTCTGTCACGTGATTTTTCTACCTCTTTCTCGACCCACTGCAATCCAGGGTCCTCACCTGGTCCTGTCCTAATCATCTTTCTAAAGCAGCATCCCACTGCCCCCCAGGCTCAAAGTCTTGGCTGCTCTCCAATGCTTCACCTTCGGCATGAGATCGCTGCCCTCGGCATAGCGTGAAGCAGCCGCCACCCTCCCTAAAGCCTCAGGAGTCCTCAGGGCACTTCCTCTGATGCTCTGTGCCCCAATGTGTTTCGTCACAGGTAGAGGAGACCGGGTCCTCATGTAAGTTTCCCCTCGTGATGTGCCTTCTTTAGGGAGTGCCCCTCCCCTAATCTTTCCGTGGCCAATACTTACTCCTGCTGCAAGTCCAAGCTTTCATGTTGCCTTTTCCATGGCAGGCTGTGCCATGTCCATACTCGACATGTTCTCTAGGCCACACTGATTGCCTAGGAGTTTCTGCCTGGAGTTGTCCTTGTTTTTCTTCAGACTGAGCTGTGAGCTCCTTTGAGGCTAGGAAGGGCTGTGTGTGCGTCTGAATCCCCAAAGGATAGCAGCCCTTTTATTGGCTCGTGGTGACAATTATGTGTGATCTGTAGTGAGTTAAATAATAGTGGCCAGTGACTTGGTGAGCTTTTCAGTAATCAGGAGGAGATTTCTATTGTAGTATTTAATACCTTCTTTCCAGGCAAGTGATGGGGATGGGGTCTGACCAGAGAAATGGCTTTGGGGTAGTTTCTAGATGGCAAAAGGAAGAAGGAATCAATTGGTTATAAAAATCAACTTTCTCACAGTAAAACAATATGAATTCATTCTTTGCACCTATCATTTTTCATTTTTTTCTGATATATATACCATATATATATGATATATATATATATATATATATATATATATATATATATTATATATATGATAGGTTTTATCTGCATAATAGCCCTGGCTGTCCTGGAACTCCCTTTGTAGACCAGGCTGGCCTTGAATTCACAGTGATCCACCTGCTTCTGCCTCCCAAGTTCAGGGATTAAAGGCATGCACCATTCTGTTCCATATTTTATTGTAACTGCACACATTATTTTGAGAGTGATTTTGATTGTTTGTATCTAATGTAACTGTAAACAAGTAAATCTGTACATATACTTTTGTGACATAATGTAGCCAGTGAATCACTAGTGATGTTCACATGGTTTTGTAAAAGCTGATTCTTAGATTTTGAGGGATTCTGTAAGCTGGATACTGAGCACAGGTTAACACTGGCTGTAGTGGGATACTTATACCATAGGAAGTGGCAGGTGCCACAGGCTATGCACTTTACCCCAGTGCTCAGTGGACTGTAAACCGTTACTGCCTCATCGCTGGATACAGTTTTTTTGCCCAGAAGAATTTTTTGTGCCAAAGACTCTTCAAACTATAATGTCTTTCATAACTTCCTGAGAAACAGAAGATGATCTCAGGGGACTCTATCTGCCATGGGATTTGATAATTGTAAGAACCAGACAAACTCCTTAGGATATGTCTAGAACTGGAAGCGTTCAAACATAGTGGAAATATTATCCTGGCTTTGTGGCACACACATACTCTGTATATATTGTCAATTTTGCTTTGCCTCTTTCATCTCAGCAGACTGAAAAGGAAAATGCTCTGTGATTTCCTCAAGTGAAACTCTTGTTGCTACTACAATGAGAGCAATATTTTCTTCTTTTGTCATATAAAAATCTGCAGAAAATTGCTGCATGGTTCAAAAGTAAGCTTTTTATGAAAAACCTTATTTACTCATTATTTTCTCATTCTGTAAGCATTTCCCGAAAGTCTGTGACTTATACCAGAGGCCACAGGCACGAGCGTGACAAATTCAGGAACTCACAAATTGGGGGATGGCAAATAATGACTTAATCGTGGTAGGTATTATGAAGAGGTTTAGCAGGAAGGAGAGAAAGTTAATGGAAAACGGATGGAGCCCAAGCTTCCGGATACAGCTCCTATTTGTCATGTATGTGCAAAGACCTTCACGCAAAATGGATGTTATCATATTGGAGATGATAAAATGTAGCTATGGCTTCTAGCATGGAAAATGAAATTTGACCAAGGGCATGGGGTCAGGTTAGGAGCAGCGCACCGAAGGTCTCTGGTGTGAATTAGCAGCTGTGGGCTTGCTTCAGTCTGACGGGAGGATAATGAAGAATTCCATGCGGAGGAGTGATGCATCAGAAAGATTCTGAACTGCTGTGTGGGGACCAGATTGGAAAGGGAGCAGAGGCACATAAACCATAATGAGAGATGGTTCTGTTTTAGACTGAGCAAGGATGAGGTTGTCTAGCAGAATGTCAGTTGGGTTTTTATTATGAGGCCACTTACACGGGATATCCTTTTTAATAACCTGGAAGAAGAGATTAAAAGTAATTTGATTACCCTCGCAGGCAGTAATAGGGAATTGCTCATGAAACGTGGGAAAAGACATAATTTTAAAAGGTCTGGGGAAATTCCGTCATGAAGAAATAAACCGCAATAATCCTAAAAAAAAAATCTTTGTGCACCCACACAAATCCAGGACGTTTCTTGGGTCTTGCTCTTGTATAGAAGAAGACATTAGCAGCAGAGGTTCATCTTGTCCACTTACGTTTTTATTCTGAAAGCTGTATCCTGTTTGGTTCGGCAAAGAAGCTGTTTGCAGTTAACACCTAATGCTTTTAGGTTGCATTTCTACCGGAATGCTACCAACAGTTCGTTTTAAGAGCTGGCAGGAGGGTGACCACTCTTGCTAAGTACCGGGGAAGGGAGGAGCTTTAGTCCTGCCTTGAAAGAATCAAGGAATTCTTTAATGCCCCAGCAGCTGGAAGCTCTATCAACAAGACGCCATCAGTAGTCTATATGCACAGACAACAAAAATAATCATTGAGTAACCTAATTGGCCTTGAAATCTTTATATAATGTTTGTGGCTTTTTCTCCCAGATGAAGCATGAAAGAGCGCTGAAATAAAACAAGTCAATTTTGGAGCTGTGGGATTGTGTAAATATTTAGCACTTATTAAGTCCATTGGAGGCAAAGCTATCCGAATGAAATTTCAACTTGGATTGTTATGGGGCAAGAATTAATTCAAGTCGCACTCCTGGAGGATAATCCGTCCAGCGTCTCTAACCAAACATTGTTTACCTTCTGCTGTGTAAGTTTAAGTTGCACTGACTATAAACTGGCTGTTTCTTGTCTTAGTTCCAGTCATCAAATCAAACAGAACAGATGGTTGTCTTAATGTGGCCCATTTTATTCGGAGTCACCAAGAGTAAACAGCGTGGCTGGTTCTACACAGAGGGAGTATATGCACTGGTGACTAGCCATAGATGTGCAGCTGCGGTTTATTAATTTTGATTTTTACGATTATTGCATTTGCTACCGGATGGCTTAGTCAGCTGGGACTGCTGTAACAAAATACTGTAGGGTGGACAGCTTAAAAGACAAGCACTTATTTCTCACAGTTCTGACTGTAGACCGCTGTCTTCATGCTGTGTGCTTACTCTGTTATTCTTGGTTGTGCATGGGGTTGGACAGAAGTGTGGGGGCGGGAAATCTACTTCATCTTCTAAGGACATTAACCTTTATATGAAGGTATGACCTTCATGATCAAATCTAAATTTAATTAATTCCTAAAGGCCTCATGTCCATATATATCACCTATGAATTTGTAGGTAGCAGGGAGTGGAGATGGGAACAGCCAATATAAACATGAGTTCCCATCATGCCATCATGCTGCGACAGTAGACTAATTGCCCTGGTGGACAGAGTCCATCTCAGCTTCATCCAAATTAAAAATGTTGTTGATGCTGCCGCCACATTGTCTGTTCCCCAGGCAGGGAGATGAGTAACACTGGGGATTTTAAACTGGAGTTATATATGAAGATAGCGGTGTAAGTTATTTGTGACGCTGATGGTTTGTGTGTGGCACAGCCTGACCAGATGCTTGATTAGGAACATTGTCTATGCCTGTGCATCCCCGAGATTCACAAACAGAGATGGGCGGTGGCTCTTTCAAGTGGCATAGTGAGTTAACATTTATTTATTCACATACATTTACTTATTTTTAGTTATAAATGAGACCTTGTGTCTTAAACCAGCCTCAAAGCCATGATCTTCCTTAACCCTTCCCTAGTGATGGAGCTATAGGCATGGTCAGCATCCCTGGCTGTGAGTTAATTTCTTTGAAGAGGTGGTTTTGTTCAGGCTCTGTGGGTGAGAGGTCATGAAATGATTGATGACTTCCTCTGCTACCAGCTGCCTCAGCCCATCCTGGTGTTTGTTATTATTGTGCTGCAGCAAGAACGGTAGTGTGGCCGGGCATTGGCGGTGCATGCCTTTAATCCCAGCACTCGGAAAGGCAGAGGCAGGCGGATCTCTGTGAGTTCGAGGCCAGCCTGGTCTACAGAGCGAGTGCCAGGATAGGCTCCAAAGCTACACAGAGAAACCCTGTCTGGAAAAACAAAAACAAAAAAATAAGAACGGTACTGTGTGACTTCAGCGCTACAGGGGCAAGTTCTCAGGCATTACTCAGTCTGAATTCTCTACCGTCCCCGGGTAATGTGTCTGAAGGACGGACAGGGCACTGAAAGTGGACAGTGGGAAACAGAGGGTAGAAAATGGGGTGAGAGAATCTATAGTAACAGCAGCAGCAGGCAGCTTTGGAGGAGGAATCTTAAAGGAGAATGGAGCCACTTTGGACCACGTATTGCCAAGATCTGAGTGGTTATGGATAGATAATAGAGGTGAAACCATGAAAATAGTCTGAGAGACAATAAATAGAAATGCACACAGGAGCCTAGCAAGTCACATAAATGTAAACAGAGACCAAGAAGGTCCCATAAAAGTGTGAAGCATCTGCAAGTAAGAGACTGGTGTCTTTATTGCCACCGAGCAAAAGATCCACTGAGTTATGGTACCTTTTAAGACACAATTGGAGCGTGAGGGAAAAAAAAAAGATCCTATAAAACACACTGCAGTTGATTTGTGCCTCATAAGGTGCTGTGCTTAAGGTTGCAACTTGGAGCCATCACGTGCAGGGAGAGAATTTTCCACAACGATTATAAAATCCCTGAAACAAGGGAGTGTTCCTTCTAATGGGAAAAGGCAAGATACAAGACGTATACCTCAGAATTATACCTTAAAAGCAGGAGTAAGGGCCCCGCCACTAACTCCCAGGTATGGAGGGATTAAAATAAACACCCAAAGTTAAATTTATGTTGATTTTTATTCTCTGTGTGTTGAGGTATACATTTGCTTAAGGTAGCAACTTTTATAGGATTCTTTTTTTTCTTTTCTTTCTTTCTTTCTTTTTTTTTTTTTGCATAGTGTTAGTCATTGTCAACTCAGCTCCTTTTTTATGTAGAGTTTCTTTATTGTCTCTGGTCTGAGTCCTTGTAATTTTGCTCTCATCAGATTTCTACTTCCTCTCCAAATGCCTTAACTATTTCCGACATGTTTTTTGATTGTTCTCATGGGAAGGGACTTGTGTCAAATTTTTGTTTAAATTAGATATAAAGAAAAAGAGAGGCGGATGAGACATAAGACTAAGAGATACATTAGACATGTTATCTGGTTTATTATAGGCCCGGCAGAGTAGGGAGACTAAGAGAGAAGAGGAACAGAGTAAATGGCTGACCGCCATGGCTGGTCGCCATAGAGAGAGAGAGAGAAGAGAAGCAGAAGCAGACAGAGGAGAAGAGTAGAGAGTGTAGAGAGAGTGTAAATGGGCAGGGGTTGGATTTTAAACGGGTCCTCTGCACCTGTGTGCAGACTTAGTTCCCATGGAACCTTGGGCTGACCAGGGTACTTCGTAATGCCTGAACCTTTCAACTTGGACTGAGCAAATTGTAATGGTGGGTGGGTGTCAAGTATTAGAAGGAAGGACCAGCATCGACTCTCTTGTCCAAGGTGGCAGGGAGAGAGAGAGAGTCTGTCTCTAGGTATGTTGAAATCATTCCTTAGAGATCAGAGAAGTAAGTGTCATAGGGTCAGAATATAAAACCCCCAAGCAACAATGATGGCCTCACAGTTTGGGGATGCACCAGGAATCTGAGATGGGAGCTTCAGGATGCTGTATGGTACATGTCTGTCAGCGGGTTAGCAGGTGCCAGGCTGGGGAAGGGGCAGAGTGGGCTTTCCACGTTACTCCTTTCAAATGAACACACTTAAAATTCTCCACAGAACCCCATTACTTGCTGTAAGGTTCTCTGGGATTGAGTTAGCAATCCTCTGTTGTGATTAATGAGGTTTGTGCAATCACATTTTGGTGTGACTCATGTACTCTATTGCTCATGATGAAATATTGAAGCTTATGAAGATTTATTTTCTATATAAATTAGAGTAGATTGATTCTCCCAGTCTTTTCTTATATTTGACGTGCTCTCCTGATGGAAAATGAAAGGTGCCTCTCGTTGCAAGTACCTCTTGGGGAGTGGCTTATACTTGAGGCTTATTTCACATACACCGAAATCCTTTGAGGACTCCATTTCTGATAGGTACAATGAAAAGGTGACAGTGGCCTGTGGTGCCATAGTTTTATATAACACACACACACACACACACACACACACACACACACACACACACACACACAATGCAGAAGTCTGGATTGTATTGCAGACAAGGTCACCTGTCATGTCTCTTCTGAAGGAAGACATGCTGGGATCTGCAGGTGAATTCCAAGCCAAGCAAATGTGCTGCTCCTTACCACCCTGTCTGTGCCTCCCCTTTCGGGGTGTGGCAGACTCTTCAGGCTTGTTGCAGATTCACTTCTCACACTTTCTATTTGATGATCTTTTGGCCAGGAAGTGCTCAGATGAGATGGCTGATTTTGTGACTCTTGATAGCTCAGCGTACTCCTGGGTTGTTTCCTAAGGAGGTAAGAGGCCATGCAGGAATGGCATTCTTGGTGTTCTGTGAAACAATGCTTCTCACTATTGCCCCCATAGGCACATGTATGGATGGAATCTTTCTCCTGTAAAAGTTTTCTTTTTTAATTAAAATACTCTCCTAAAATTATACTATTGGCATGGGGATCTGGCCCTATCAATAAATGGTCTTATTGCCAAACCTGGTGATTCAAGTTTGATCCCTGGACCTGAAATAGTAGAAAGGGAGAATCGGCTCCCACATGTTATCCTCTGAGCTCCACACACAGGCACCCTATGTAGAAACATACACAATAAATAAATCAGAAAGCTTAGAAGTAAATAAAATTATCTTATATGTGCTGACTTTGCTATAGAATTAAGCTAAAGGCTTTTTAATTAAAAAAATATCTATTTATAGCTGGGAATGGCTGGCTCACGCCTTTAATCCCAGCACTCGGGAGGCAGAGGCAGGCTGATTGATCTCTGTGAGTTGGAGACCAGCCTGGTCTACAAGAGCTAGTTCTAGGACAGGCTCTAAAACCACACATAGAAACCCTGACTCAAAAAAAAAAAAAGGAAGACAGAAAAAAATACATTTATTTAAATATAGTAAAATTTCCCCATCCTCTCTGTTCCTTCTTATCCTAATTATCTCATGTTGTCAATAAAAATTGTTTGGTGAAAGAAAAATAATTGACTTTACTCAAATTCATATAAATATCTGTAAGTATGAATCTTACCTTTAATCTATCTGATTTGTGGATATTATTTACTTTTTAAAAAAGTAACATCCTAGGACACAACTTGTCTACAAACTCTGCCTCTTGCTATAGCCCTGTACACCTAGATGGGCCCTCGTTCTTTTCAAGGGCTCTACCAGGCAACACTAGAGTTGAGTTTTAGAATGACTAGCGCCAAAAGTCACAGGGGCAAATTGTAAAACTTAGAGGGAGGCCGTAACTCAGGAATTTGGAGTGTGGTGCTGCTAGAGCAGGGTGGGTGAGGAAGGTGCCTAATGGCCCTGGATTGTGTTTATTAGTCAGTGAGTGTGGGCATGGTGAGTGGAGTACCAAGCTGGTCCAAGGGAGCAGACGTTCCCATAGGTTATACTTGATCTAGTCTACTTCTTTCAAGGGTTGCTGATGGGGAGGTCCTTCTGTCTATGTGTTTGTCTTATTGGATGATAAAGTACTGTTTGGCCAATGAGGCAGCAAGTTAGACAGGACTAGGAGTCAAGGAGGATTCTGGGAAATGTAGTAAAGAAGTGGTGATCCAGGCAGGAAGCGACATAGCTGGGAGACTCATATATAAGCAAGGGCAAGAAGGAAGTGGTCCCCTCTCTCTTCCTCCTGCTCTCTACTCTGGAGTTACCATGTAAGCCCGGGAAGACAGGACGCTTCTGCTTATAAGATAAGTCTTATAAAATATATAGATTTATGATAATTAAGACCGAGTTAGCAGATGAGAAATGCTAGTCATTGATGAAGCAGCATTTGTAACCTAATATAAGTCTCTGTGTGTTACTTGGGACCTTACATGGCAGTGGGCAGAACTTGGGCTGCCTGGCAGAAAGTGCCCACATGGCGGCGGTGCTCGGGTGGCTATGGAGCAAAGAGTTATTGTTACAGGTTGCATTCTTTGCTTTCGTGCACAGAGATTTATTCAACCTTTCCGTCAGACTTCTTTTCTACTGGAGAAGTGACCTTTCTAGTGCCGCAGCAAATATATGTGCAATCTTAAGTCCTGTAACTTTTGTGTCCTAGGTTAGAGCCCATGTATGTAGATATAATTCCATTTGTTTGTATTGCCATTTCATTTTATTTTCCAGAGTAGCTGCAGGAACTCTTATCCCTTGGAGATTTTCTCAATTACAGATATCATGCAGGTCATAATCTCATCTCTTATGTTGTACTCATTCTTAGAGTTTGTGGGTCAAAAGATTCAGGTGGAAGATTGTACTGGGAAAGATACTAAGGACTATTATTATTATTATTATTATTATTATTATTATTATGCTATTTAGGAATCTAGTATGTCAACAGAAGGGTGGTCTTTGGAACTTTGCAAAGGTTAATTTTATTAACTTCAGTCAGACAGGGTCAAGAGATACTAGAGTCTGGAAGAAGTGATGGGGTCATAGAATGAGGAGGCCCATTCAATGGAAGTTAGGGAAGACTGCACCAGAGCAGTCTAAGGCCTGGTTCCAGAAAGGAGAGTTAAGGACAGGATACAGGCTGGTGGGATGGCTTAGCAGATAAATGTACTTGCTTCCAAGTCTGATGAATGACATGAGTTCAAATCCCCCCAAACCCACATGGTCAGAGAACTGATTCATACAAATTATTATCTGACCTCTTCATGCAAGCTAGAGCATGGGTCCTATTCCCATAAACAAATAAATGTAATTATTTTTTAAAAGGAAGCATGGGATACTAGAGGCTCAAGAAGGCTGTGGGCAGAGGTTGGCATCTAAAAAAAAAAAAAACTGTTGGAAAGCAACAAGGCAACATTCCCAGACTGCACAGGAAGGAGTCACGACTATCTGGGAAGAGCCCAGCCTATTTGGATCACACAGACCTGCTTTCAAAGTTTGACCTTCAGCAAACTATTTAGTCTTCCTGGGCCTCGTTGTCTTTGCTGTTTTCACGTCAAGGACGTATTTGAGTGTACGGTGCAGACAACATACACACAGTGTTTGTTGTTGAAAAAATGAATTCTAGGGTATCTAGGGCCACAAAATACCCTGTGACAAAGCACACTGCGGCAGGTGGAGTGTGGAAAAAGCTGACAGCTGTAAACCTACTCTTTGCTTTTCAAGCTTGCTATAGCCCTGGCTCTTGCAGTTAGAGTTATTTTGTAACCTCCTTTTCTAGAACCTTCTATGTGTCCTTAGAAAAACTGTAGAAAACTCTGATATTGCCACCGTCTTGACACCATGGAGCACCGGGAGACAGAATGCCCTAGTAGTGGCCTTATTTTCTGGACTGTCCACTTTGGGGGTGACCATCCACTTCTCCCCATTCTCTAGGCTTTAGTACCGGTCTGTTTCTTGGACTATTGATGCATTTTCATAAACTCTAGAATACTTGTTACAGATGCAAAGCAGAAAGGAATCGAGGCCACAAGCAGACTCTGGTGCTTAACGTCAGAGTATGGACCTCAAATTCCAGGCTACTCTTTGAGTAACGATCTTGGTTGGCATTTATGGTCTTATTGGTAGTGAATGGTTGAAACTTTCACTCAGAGGCTTTTAATGTTAGATCTCCAACCCCAGACAAATGACTAAGGTGCCTGTGTTTGCCAGTCTCAGCAAGGCCAGTACCTAGCATCGGCCATCCCTATTCGGAACTCTCTAGCACAGGGATTGGGCTGGACTGCCCTTTCCCCAGATTCTCTGGTTCTTAAATAACCCAGTCATTTTGGCTACAAGGGTTTCTTTGCTTCTTGGTCTCCTGGGCTGTTTTCCTGGACCTTTCTGGCTTCTGGTCCTCCCCACTCTTCTCCCCATCTCCCCATATGGCACATTTCAGTTTACCGGGAATGTTGAGTCTGAAGTCTTCCAGAGGCCTCTGTCTCTGGCTGTTTTCTCTTTTATGTCTATTATAAAATCCTCAACCCCTTAGGACTACTCATGTCCTCCTTTTCTTTCTTTCTTTCTTTCTTTCTTTCTTTCTTTCTTTCTTTCTTTTTTTTTGTTTGTTTTCATTCAATTAGGAGCCATTCAGAGCTTGGCAACAGCAGTGTTCTTAAATGGGAGTTTATTGCCTGAAGGTGTATTATGCATCAAATGTTTCTTTAACTGGGTTGATGGTACTGTCTTGAAGAACGAGGAGACGCTTTTCAGGGGAGTACTTGAAACATTTCTCTAACTTGTTATGGCAGTAGCAAACACACATGCACAAAACCAGTATCTTAACAGACAATAAAATGAGAACGTTGCAGGATGCATGCCTGCTAATTATATCTCAAGTGTTATTTTAGACTCTTACCCAATCCTAATTGTGACTCCAGCCTAATCCAAGGGCAGCCGGTTGGCATTCCCAGTTGTAGGCATGGCATACAGCTCAACAGAGAACTGAACCACTGAAGTACAACCCCAAGAGTTCTGATGGAATCCAAGGAATTACTTTGTCCTGTTATGATCTCTAGGCTGATAGGAAACAAGCCTGCAAATGCCGGTGAGCTTCTTCACAATATATTGGAAGACTCATTTAGACCCAAGTTGTCCCTAAAGCCACATAGCTTCTGACTGTAGAGTCACATGAGTGATGACATTTATTGATTTGCTTAGAGAGTCACATGAGTGATTACATTTATTGATTTGCTTAACTTAGCTTCGGTTGTTAATTGTAAAGAAAAGAAAATCTCTAATTTAGCTGGGCTCCTGGAGATTTGGAATCAAATGCGGAACCTACTGCCATTGAAACAGTCTTTCCCGGATGATGAAGATTCTGAATAGCAGATCTGATGGCCACGTGAGGTTCCTGTTCGTAATGGAGATAAGAAGAATTCTAAGCTACAAATATCCTCACAGTCCACCAGCGGTACAACACCCAGCAAAAAGAGCAAGATATGCCTCGATTTTACTATCACTTCTGAGCCTTCTGGGTAAATGCCATGGGTTCACCAGACAGCAGGACTTTAATCAAGTCATTTCTGGAATCCCTTAGTTCTGTATCGACTCCGTAGAAAAACAGGTATCTTTGGGGTTTTACCGCAGTGCTATTTCTGGGGAAAACTGCAAGCTTCTGGCTCAAGTTGGTCATTGGAATCATTTAAAATGTAGACACAAACCACTGGGAAGAAGGCTGAGGCTTTTATAATGCAAACTATTAAAATGGCATATACTATATCAATCTCACTACTGAGTGGATGTTTTGTGTCTTTAGATATTTTGTAATGTGAATTATATACACTATCAAATGTTTGCTAGGTCACAAGTAGCATTTGTTTCTTTCGATTTGACTGTAAGTTCTGCTGAAAAATGTATGTTTTGGTGATAATTTTTTAAAACTGTAAGTTTTTCTCAGTAGTGCTCATTACTTTTAAGTAGCAGTAGCCAGGGCTGGCTTCTACACACAGGCGTGAAATGTTAACTAGCACTGGACAGCCTTACGGATAACCGATTCTCGTAGTCAAACACCTCCACTGGGAAGCGGCCAATTAACCACACTTCTCACTTTCCTCTCCGCAGTCCAAAGGGAGTACACGGATTCACTCTTAGCCCCACAGCAGTGGTTTAACATTCCGTGTCTGCTAATCCACAATTCACTCGAGAACTCGAGTACAAGCGCCGTGAAAGCCGATCTCACTTCGTCAGGAATTCACACCGAGCAGCGTTGCCTGGACATGGTGAGAACAGGGTGAACAGGAGGCTTGAAGGCCAGGCAACCCCAGGGCCCTGTAAAAAAAGACTGTGAGTTACATGAATGAAAATATGTGTGTGTGTGTGTGTGTGTGTGTGTGTGTGTGTGTGTGTGTGTATTTTTTATTAGTTCAAGTTAGGGAACAAGCTTGTTTCACATGTAAGTCCCTTCTCCCTCTCCCTCCCCTCATCCCCATCCCTCCTCCCCCACCCCCACCTACCCCCACCCCATCCACCCACCACTCCCCAGGCAGGGTAGGGCTCTCAATGGGTGCTCTGCAAAGTCCACCAAATCCTCCTGTGCTGGACCTGGGCCCTTCCCCATGTGTCCAGGGCCAGAGTGTATCCCTTCACGTGGGATGGGCTCTCAAAATCCCTTCCTGCACTAGGGAAAAATGCTAATCCACTTCCAGAGGCTCCCTGGAGTGCAGAGGCCTCCTTATTGACATCCATGTTCAGGGGTCTGGATCAGTCTTGTACTGGCCTCCCAGACAGCATCTGGGGTCGATGTGCTCTCCATATATATATAGTCTGTCTCAGTGTTTCTCTTCAAAAGTGTTTAAATCGATGTAACCTGAGGGAGATTGAAAGCAATGTTGTGTTAAGAGGAGGAAGCCTACTTTCTGGTTGCTCGCCGTTCAGTAAGTCTCCTTGAAGTACCGTCAAGGAAGAGGTCCTCCAGGACTCTGCAGTTCTGCAGCAGGGAGGTGCCCTGGGTGGAGAGCTGGCAGTGAGCTCCCCTGGGGCCTGCACACAGTGTCTTGAGTCTTGACTATACGCCACCTTGCCCTTCTATCCTTTCCCTGGCCTCTGTTGCTCATCTGTCTTGCTTGGATTCTGTGGTCCTCACGTTTTCTTACCCCCAAATCTCAGATAGTTAAAGTTTCAGGGGAAACCCTGCAAGGATGCACTAAAAACCACGATACTGAGCCTCTCCCACTTTTGTGCACACATCTGCCATTTATTTTCAGACGGAGTGCAGAGCATATGTTCTATAGATGGCTGCCATCGCCGGCCGGCTTACTTTGTGTTAGGTTGTTTGTGTGAATTGCTGTTTCTACTAATACAGGTATGTAGTAAAAAGTCCTTTCTCTTAAGGACAGCATTTTCATATTTAACACAGAAGGAAGGAAACTGTCAACAAAGAGGAGGCGGGATGTTCCATCCAGGTAAAATGCTTTAGATCTGGACACACTTTTATGGTTGATTTTCCTTCTGTGACACAGGGTGTTTTGTTACAAAAACGTTGCAATGTATTTGTTAGCATCATAGGAGTATCTCCAAGCAGGTCCAAGCTCTTCTTTAATGGATTTTGATATAAATTCATCTTTTTTTGGCTTGAAAATGGATTTTTATTTATTTTGTGTATGTGTGTGGGTGGATAGTTGGTTTTCTTTTCTCCATCATGCTCCTGGGAGGGAGGGTCAAACTTGGGTAGTCAGGCTTGACAGCAGTGCTTCATTTCCTATGCTGTCTTGACAGTCTTGTGATTTGATCTGTAAATGGCTGCCTCTCCAGACTCATAACTCTACCTAACTGGAGTGGGAACTACTTAGGGAAACTGTCTTTATTTGTCTTATTTATGTATACCTTCTCAATCCCCAGAACAGAGTTTGCATAAACTACTGTCCATTCTTTGAGCTGCAGACTAAGGGCCTGGATGCCTAAACACCCAAGGGACTGGCAAGGGCAAGAGACGTGTGACAGGGAATGTACTGTGTATGTTCATCTTATTTATTATTGAATAAAATACTGTTTGGCCAATGAAACAGCAAGTTAGACAGGACTAGGAGTCAAAGAGGATTCTGGGAAATGTAGTAGAGAAGTGGTGATCCAGGCTGGAAGTGACATAGCAAGGAGACTCATATTTAAGCAAGGAGAAACAGGAAGTGCCCCTTTTCCCCTCGGCACCTCCTCCAGCGGCACCAAGTGAGTCACCGGCAAGAGAGGGTGCCAACGGAAGGCATCCTCTATAAGATAAGTCTTATAAAATATATAGATTTATGATAATTAAGATTGAGCTAACAGATGAGAAATCCTAGTCATTGGCCAAGCAGCTTTGTACCTAATATGTCTCTGTATTATTTATTTTGTCCATCCACACAGCGGGCAGAACTCGGGAGGCTGGCGGAGACCACCCACATGGTGGTAGGGCTTGGGTGGCTTTGGTAGAAAGATTTATCGTAGCAGACATGGACTGGGCGACAGTAAATGGAAGGTGATCAGTATCATTTGCTTTGTCTGCCGTTGGTGTAGTCTTTCAGTTCAGTGAATATGAGGTTACAATGAATTCTACTCTGTCCAAGCAAATCCCAGAAGAAAGGCAATCTCTGTCTAGGTCCCTGTTGCCATTAATGGGTTACACCAAAACCAGAGCTGCCTCAGTGAGCACCCATGATACCCTTAATGCTGGAAGACTCTGCTTCTCCCCAGGCCTTCTGCTTTGCACATGTCCTAACTCCCAGGTACCCGTGCGTTACTGAACTTCCATCTGTGGGCCTATCAGACTCTTCCAAAGTTGAGACTGACCTGTGGAGATGGGATGTCCTATTCTACCATGTTCTATGACCTTTGAGGAAATTATGTTAACCTGCTATGAATGAATACTCACCATATGAGGGCAGACTAAGAAATATTGATTAAAAACTTGATTTGAATGTTACCAAAGGACTCAATTTAAAGTATTCTATTTAAGTCTTGAGAAAAAAAATGAAATTCTTATGTCAATAAAATTTTGAAAAAATAATCTTAATTTGTGACTCTCTCTCTCTCTCTCTCTCTCTCTCTCTCTCTCTCTCTCTCTCTCTCTGTGTGTGTGTGTGTGTGTGTGTGTGTGTGTGGTTTGCATAGGTATGGCCCGGATACACCTATGTATCTGAATGCTTGACCCATAGGGAGAGGCACTATTAGGAGGTGTGATCTTGTAGTAGGTGTGTCCTTTTTGGAGGAAGTGTGTCATTGTGCAGGTGGGCTTTGGGATCTCATATGCTCAAGCTACTCCCAGTGTAATACACAGAGACCTGCTGCTGCCTGCAGATCAAGATGTAGAACTTTCAGGTACCTCTCCAGCACCATGTCTTTCTGCACGCCATCAAGGCCCACCATGATGATAATAGACTAAACCTCTGAAACTGTAAGCTAGCCCCAATTAAATGTTTTTCTTTGTAAGAGACGCTGTGGTCCTGGGGGTCTCTTTATAGCAATAGAAACCCTTACTAGACATATATTAATTTGTTACACACACACACACACACACACATACAGACACACACACACACACACACCTTTGGAAACAGATAGAGCTGGATTTTAAACCCAACAGTTATTTAATAGTTCTATAGCCTTTAATACATTTGTTATCTCTTCCCGACTTGCTATGGGTTCTAATACCCATCTCAAAGTTTGTGCGAGGAGAACTGCTAATCCAGTGCTTAGCGCAGGGGATGGGGCACAAAATATCACTTGCATTTGATTCGTGCAGTTGGAGGTCTTTTGGTTGTGAAGATTTATTTGTCCCCTGCACATTATGTCCTCCTGGTCATGTTAACATTTTATCTCTATTCTTTTTCATTCCTTGCCTCTGGTGCAGTTTAAAGGTCTTAATTTGTTTCCTGTGATTTGTGCTTCACTTCTCCGGAAAAGCTCTTGGCCTTGGCTGGTAAGGCTCGCTGTTTTCCTGCAGTGAATCCTCCTAGACTTCATCCCTGACCAAAGCCTATGCTTAATGGCTGACACTTTACCTTGCTTCACCATGACGAACCGTATGGCACAGCTTCTTTTAGCATGGTTCCAACAATGTCCCCCTGCAGTCTTTGGGCGCAGCATCATCAGAGACAGTGGTATTATTGGCCCTTGATGTTTCATGCGGAAGGATAGGTTGCTTTGAATAATTTTATGACTGTTTTTCTAGTAACATTTGAAGAAAGAAGTAAAAATACAGAAAGGAAGCATCCTATCCACGGCCTATATTCACAACAAAAGCAGGCCATATTAAATCAGTTGGAACATATGGTCCTCAGAGGGTAATAATCCAGATAAATATAGCTGATTCTGTGAATTTAAGCCAAGTAAAAAACTACCCCCAACATGAGAGAGAGCGTGCAAAAAAATTAAAATGGGAATTATTAGATAATTGCCAACACCTCTTTTGGAATAACATCAGCTTCTTTACACAGAATGCATCCATAATATTTTCTCTGTTTCGGAGGTAGGACACAGTTGGTGGTTTGCTTTTCTTGTTGTTTATAAATTAGCATATATGTTTCAAATTATAATATATTAACTCTTCTATTTACAGATGTCTCTTTCCCTCGATCCTGGAAGGATCTGGGCATCCAGGCCATTGTGCCTCTGCTCAGACTACTTAGAAGAGGCAAGAGGTTGTCATCACTGCTGGAGGTCGAGGACCACAATCCTGGTGCTGAGAGCCTTGTTTGTCCCCAGCTCACTCTGCGTTCTTGTCTTAGTCCCGTTGTAGTTGGAGTTGTCTCTGGGTCCAGCCCCTGCATCAGTGAGAGACCAGAGCCAGCACAAAACATTTCTGCCTTCCTATCAGTGGCAGGTTAGCTCTATTTTTCCCCATGATACAGAGGAGGAAACTGAAGCCCCTAGATGTTGAGTGAATTACTCAGTGGTGATGAGTCATACCACTGGATGTTACAGTGTGATTACAAGTGTAATCATTAGTCAGTAAGCTGCAAAGTCAATCGAGATGGCGGCCACACCAGTTTACATAGGACCAGAGAACTCTGTTGGGATAAAAGATCCTCAGTGCTAAAACTGGGGTTTTAGCACTGAGGCAATCAGGATGCTTGGTTACCCCAGGGTTCTGACTTTAGAAACTGTAATGCTTTTTAAATTTTCCCCTCTCTACTATAAAATTCATAGTATTCCCTACAATATGTAGGCAGCCATGTTCCCCAGTAATCCCCACCTCTTTTTGCTGTGACCTCAATCAACTCAGTGGATGCATTCACCATTGCACTTGCTGTGAGGTTCTCCCTGGAGATTACAGCCTGTCAACTCTCTCTTCTGGGACACAGGAAATGGAAAGTCTGACATCTCCGAGTCTCTGTGGCTTTCTGGGCTCCAACCCTATCGGATTTCTAGGCAGAAAATGGTTTCTCTTCCTCTTTGGTGATGACTGTGTGTAAAATTCAACAGTCCTCCTGATTTAAAGAATGACAAGGTCTATGATGAGGAGAAACGTCAGGCCTCCGGGCATTTGAATCCCTCCAATATCTGAGTTTGATTCTTGGCAGGTGACAATGTTTTTATTAAGGCCTAGAGTGACAAACCATGTCACTTTGTTATTCTCTATTACGGCAGTCTTTTTTTACAACTCAGGACCCTACTTATTAGCGGACCTTAAGTCAATGCAGTAAGTCAAACTTGTTATTTTGGAAATTATATTTGAGATGACTCAACTGACTAGGACAACTCCTAGTACACCGAGTCTAGTAAGTATTAATATTGTCTCATGGAACATTTATTATCATTTTATATATGTATGTATGTTCATATGCAGGCATGTGAATTATAAGAAAGTGTGGGGGTTTGATAAGTATGTATTAGCTTTTAAAGCTAAACTCCAACAGTATCGTTATGTGTATAATGTGTGTATGTGTGAGTTCAGGTGTACATGACACATGGAACACAACATGGAAATCAGAGGACAACTTTTAGTCTTCTTCCACTGTCAGACATGGAGCTGGAATTCAGGTCACCACATATGAGTGGCAAGTTCTTTCCTATTTGTGCCATCTCGCTTGCCCTTAGAATACATTCGTTATTGACTGTTGTATAGTTATTTCCTCAAAAAAAAAAAAAAGGAAAGATTCCTTCCTGAAAGAAGGAAAGAGGTTCAAAGGCTCAGAAGGCTAACCAGACCCACAAGGTCGGGGGGCGGGGGGGGGGGAGCTCAAAAAGTCTCAAGACTCCAGAGGCCCCTCCCAGGTTATTTGAGCAGCAGACAGTTCCTGGGGAGGGTGACACTCTTCAGTGGAGCTTCCTGCAAGCTGGGCAGGGAGCTGTAGGGATGTAGCATTTGTAAGTCATCACCTACGCTGGTCTCTTAAGGGTCACCCATGATTTTGTAAGGAACCTTTGACCCAGGCTCCTTGCAAATAATTCCAATAACCTCATTGGGTTTACCACACTAGGCTTGGGTGCAATAATTTCTTTGGTCTAATATTGATCTAGGATGGATAGATATTGGTTCGCAGGTCCCCAGGAATAGTCATACACAACCCTCATGTATACTACACTCACTAAAAAGTATCTATAAAGGTATGGATAGAATGATACTCAACACACTGTCATGTAAATATCAAAAGATGACCAACAACCCAAATGTTCTTCATATGGGGAGCCTAAGATTTAGGAATTCTGTATCTACAGCCTTCACTGTACCTCTCTAGAGCTAAGCATGGCAAGTGCTCAATCGTGTTTCCTGACTGCTGTGGATGTTAAGAGATTAAAACATTCTGTGCATCTCTCTAGATAATTTAATGCAATTATTGAAATGTTTTTTTTCAAAAACTTTGGAGACACAGGCAATGCTGTGAGCGTGTTAGATAAGTACTTAGGTAGCCATGTTTATTCATATCTGTAAAAGGCTGGAAGCAAAAGCATCATATAAGTATATCAATATCTGGCAAATGAGATAGGTTACTTAAAATTCTTCACTATTTCAAGTTTTCCTTTAGTAATCAAGTCTTATTTTGACGTTAAAAACGCATTTGTCTTTATGTGTGTATGTGTGTGCTTGCACAAATTCATGTGTTTCACATGCATACAGGAACCTGGGGAGGCCAAAAGAGGGCATTGGATTCCCAGGAACTGAAGTTTTCAGGTGCTACATGGGTGCTGGGAACAAAACCCAGAGCCTCTTCAAAAGCAGTAAGCACTCTTAAGTGCTGAGCCATCTCTCTCCTCCTTTTAGGTTAAAAATTATTTTACTTGGGGCCAAGTGTGGTGAC
Organism: Cricetulus griseus; assembly: GCF_003668045.3. NCBI lineage: Eukaryota > Metazoa > Chordata > Mammalia > Rodentia > Cricetidae > Cricetulus > Cricetulus griseus. The sequence goes on along the minus strand of NC_048603.1, from coordinate 12,152,310 downwards.
ATACACCTTTAATCCCAGAACTCCAAAGGCAGAGGCAGGCTTATCTTTGAGTCCAGCCTGGTCTACAGAATGAGTTCCAGGACAGCCAGGGCAACACAGAGAAGACCTGTCTTGGGGGGTGGGGCTATTTGGCATTGGGTTAAGTGAGAAAACTTACTCAAAAACCATTTAATCTTGCTGTTTTAACTGCTGCATTGCTTGTTTCTTAAGGACTTGATGTGAAATTTTCCACTCACTCTTGTACCAACCCACAAAGTGATTCCTTAGCAGTGTATTCATTTACTCAACAAACCCATTAAACTCCACGAAAACAGTTTAGCCAGGTTCAAGGGATTCAGAGATGAATGGTGTATGGTTTCTCTTCTCTAAGAGTTCATAGCCTGCTGGGGAAGAAAACAAATAAACAAGAAATTCTTTTTTTGTCAAGACAGGCTTTTTCTGTGTAGAACTAGCTGTCCCACAGCTTGCTTTATAAACCAAGCTGGTTTTGATCTCAGAGAGCCACCTGCCTCTGCCTCCAGAGTGCTGGGATCAAAGTTCTGCACCACTACGCCAGGCTGAAATAAAAAATTCTTATGCCTGTATAAGGACAAAAGATACCAGGATGTCGAGCATAAATTATGACCCCAGGACTCACTTTTTGTAATAAGTTTCGTCATTTAGAGGTTTGAAAAGCATTCTAAGTTTCTTTTGAGAAAGATGTAGACATTTCCACTTGTGTCGGGGGAGCCTGGCAGATCAAGTTCTAGTAACCAAGGTGTCTGCCCACAGTTTCTCAGGCAGAGAAGCCAGTCCCGGGCTGCACACTGCCCTGGTAATGAAAGACCCCCAGAGGTCCAGGACTGCCATGACCCCAATCACCAGGCGGAGTTGAAAACTTGATGCAAACAGCAAGAGGCTTTATTGTAGTTGTTTAACGAGCTAACCCCATGTTAGCTCAGGTCTTTCATCTATCCACCATGGCGGATGGCTAGGAAAGATGGCGAGAAGCCACAGCATAGAGATCTTGTAGGGCAGCGTAAGGGGAGTGTCTAGGGGTACGCACAGGCTCAGGATTGGTGTGCCTTCAGGCTTGGCGGGTTTGCCCTGTGTTGATTGGTCAACTGGTTGTTATGGCCCATAGGCCCTCCTAGGGCGGTTGCTATGCTCTGCGAGTCATTGCTGTGCACTTGTCCATAAAGCACAATCAGAGCCATAAAGCATAGCACCACCAGCTAACTTCTGATTGGTTCCTTTCCACGAGGAAGACATCTGACCTCCTAGTGACCAAGGCAAGGTCAGGCAAGTGCGTGTTAGGCTGTCATGGCTGCCAAAATGGGGAGCTGGTCCCTTCAGTAGAGTACATGGGTTTGGGTCTCACTCTGTGAAGATGGAGGTTATCTTTTCCCTGTGTAAGCCAGTACACAAATTCGAGTTTCATTTTTCATATCTGTGTAAGAGGATAACGTTATCAACTCCTCAGAGTGTCAGAATTAAAACGTTTTATGTGGTCCCTAGCACACAGTAGGGGTCACCATATGATGAAAACATTTTTAAGAGGTATTTTTAAAAGCCTCAATTGTTGTCAGGGCGTGTATGTTAAGTTGATGCTTTTTTTTTCCCCGAGTATTTGCTAACTACATGTAGTATAAAAGTTCACATTTGTTATGAATTACTTTACTCTTTAATGTAGTAAATGGATTTTGCCTGAGAGCTTGAATAGATTAATCAATTGAGAGTCAAGAAAAATTATAAATAAGAAACTCAAAGTTGGAAACGGTCTCATATCTCTGTGAGCAATCTCAGTAGAGTTCCGGGGAGAAATTGATTAGCTATGATCTCTCTTCCTGGATAGATGGGGGGGGGGCGGCTGAGACGCAGCCACTTTGAAAAGCCAAGGACCATGAAGACAGATGTCCATCTCATCATTAGTCACTTCCGTTTCTCTTAGAAGACTCCAGCTGCTGTCACCTTTTCAAGTTCTGGACGTTTGTGTCTTCTGTAGCTCTCTGATCTTGGAAGAGAGGTGTTGATATTTATATTATACTTCAAAACAAGGAAGCAAGAATCTAAACATTGGATAGAATCAGCCACTTTGCCTCTCACGAGGAGACGCTTTGTTCTTTAAACACTCCCTATGTATTTCTGATACAATTTCCTTTCCTTTTTCCTGATGCTAACTCCTTTCTGCAAACATCTGGATTAATGAAGATCTTTCTCCACTGCAAATGATAACTCAGAGGTAGCTGGGCTTGAGGCGTGGTTGGATCTGATAGAACAGATGATGCCACCAGGGAGCCTTTTCTCCAGCTCTCTAAGCTCCTTTCTTCCGTGTTAACACCATTCCAAAGCAAGCGCTCCCACAGGGCTAGGGCAGATAAGGCTCAACAACGGCTTCCTTCCCGCTTAAGAGCCCTTCCGGCTCAGCCACTCCAGCTGAAGTGAACTACTTTTTCTGATAGCCAAAGTATGAGTTGACTTTCAGCGGTACAGATCCGGGTGGGTAAGCATGCTCACCCGTGACAGGCGAGGCTTCCCGCTCAGCAGAATTCCCCAAATGAGGCCACACGCTAGACTGGCCAAACTCAAAACAAACAAGCAAAAAACAACTACGGAACTAAAGTTCATCCCATAAGTAATTTAGTTAATTTGAGATAACCATGACATTTAAGATACTGAGATTGCAATAACAAACTTTGGGGGAATCATATTTAAAGGTTTAACCGAGCAAATAATGGTTTGCTAATTGGCAAGCCCTTCAAGCCAGCAGAGGTTCCAGGAAGTTCCATTGCAGAAAGTGTGTGGGACAGGAAACAGAAGTGAGGCACAGTCACAGCTCAGAAACAGCAGGGCTTTCGCGCAGCCTGTGCTGTGTCACTTCAAGGTCAAAGCCTGGACTGGATGTTGCTAAGGCTGGGGCACTTCCTCAAAATGCCTCTACTTTGCTCTACAGCTAACAATGCAACATTCATCCCAAGTGCCACCCTGCAAATGAGGCTCCAGCCACAGCAGACTATACTAATTAAGCTGAAGTTTTTGTCACACACACACACACACACACACACACACACACACACACACACACCACACAACACACACACACACACACACACACACAACACACACACACACACACCACACACACCACACACACACACACACACACACACACACACACACACACACACACACACACACACACACACACCCCACACAGAGTTTGATTGATTACAGCTCAGAATTTGTCTCATCCGAATGTAGCCAGCTGGCCACCCACAGATGACTGAGGCTGGAGTGCCACCATCAGCTTCGGCACAGCTATTTGTTAAGAGGTTTTAGTACAGAAGGGAGACTAACGAGAGGAAGGAAGAAAACTGGGGATAGGGCGGGAGGAGGCAGCAATAAGGGGACAAGGACAGAGACGTGGGTTGGGGTTGGGGAGAATAGTGGAGGAGAATTAGTGAGAAAAGCATAACGACTGTCATAAGATGCCACAATGGAATTCATTACCGTGCAAGCTAATGCAGCAACTGAAGAAAATATAAGTTTAAAGTGGTGTGTGTGTCTGTAAAGTTTTCAGGGAGCATTTGCCAGAAATACAGAGGTCTCACCAGGCTGGGGTTTAGTTTATCAGTGCACACCGAGGTAGCCTTCTCTTCATTTTCCATGTCATCCCCTGATGTATCTCTAACTATTAATTCTGTGTGTAGTTCTACCTCCTACCTGAACCTCTTTCCTTGACTTCAGAGCCACAGTTGGTGTTCATAGTTGGCATCTCATTTTGAACACCACACTCTTATTTCATTGGAAACAAATCTCTTTCTTCTCCCACATTTACATCACAGACACACAAATAATTAACAAATGAAACAATCAGCATTTAATTTTCTCTCTCTCTCTTTCTGTGTGTGTGTGAGAGAGACAGAGAGACAGAGAGATAGACACACAGAGAGAGATAAAGAGAGAGAAAGAGAGAGAGAGAAAGAGAGAGAGAGAGAGAGAGAGAGAGAGAGAGAGAGAGAGAGAGAGAGAGATGGTTTTCAGGAATTCTTGGCATTTTTTATAGTCCATTGTTGACATACAACTGCAGTATTCCCATATCAGCTGACTCACTGGCAAAAATAAAATAAAATAAAATAAAATAAAATAAATTAGCAAGCCAATGGCTGGGCAGATCAATAGACTCTTTGACCAAAGACCAGTTATATTGTTACAGTTTGAGAGTGACAAGAATCGAGAGGCATAAGGGCATTTCTTACCCTGTTTCTAGACTTGGGTTAAAACCAGATGTGCTGCTGACACCACCAAGAGATAAAACGGACGGTGTCATCTGGGATCTAGAATTAGTATGTGAAGTTCCTGCCAAACCCTTGGCAGAGCTTGTCAGAGCCTCAGATGAGCTGGATGAGGTGGGAATGTCTATTAGGACGGATTTGTACTTCTGTTTTCAATCCATCAACTTAAGCTGTCACAATTGTCACAATGTATAGATTTAATTCTGTGAGTGGTACAGTTTTCAGCCTGAAATGTCTCATTTCCATTGGCTCTTCAAGGGTGTAGTCCTAGGGAGGGGTTTGACAAGCTGTTATTGATCTTAATCAGGGATGAAAGGGACACTTCCAGGCGGTGGTAGCACAAGCTTTTAATCCCAGCACTTGGGAGGCAGAGACAGGTGGATCTCTGAGTTCAGGGCTAGCCTGGTCTATACAGCAAGTTCCAGGACAGCTAGGGATACATAGAGAAACCCTGTCTTGGAAAACAAACAAACAAACAAACAAACAAACAAAAAAACCACAAAACAAAACAGAGGTCAAACTCAGTTACTATGGTAGAAATTCTTGAGAAACTCACTTTATATAAAGGAAAGGTTGGTTGGTTTTGGGTCACAGATATGGCGATTTCATTCAGTCCATAGACAGTTGGCCTGTTGCTTTTAGGACCACGGTAAACCAGAATTCTAGAGTCAAACTTATGGAGGAGGGAGCCTGCTTACCTGAAAGCTACAGGAAGGACAAATCCACAAAGACTTAGCTTGCTCTAACCAGACCATTTAAAGGTTGGTTGACTGCCTTCCAATAACATCCTAACCTGCTGATCAAACTTTTAACATGTGGGTTTATGGGTTATACTTGCCTACAACATAGCAAGTGTCTTCTATGAAAACCGTAGTTTTTACTGGAATTATTATTTTTCCTCTTTTTTAATTTTTATTTAAATTAGAAACAATCTCACTTTACATATCAATCCCAGTTCCCTCTCACTCCCATCCTCCCATGCTCCCAACCGTCCCCCCCATCCCATCCCCCTTCTGCTCCCCAGGGAGGGTGAGGCCTTCCATGGGGGATCTTCAAAGTCTGTCACATCATTTGGGGCAGGGCCTAGACCCTCCCCCAAGTGTCTAGGCTGAGAGAGCATCCCTCTATGTGGAATGGGCTCCCAAAGTCCATTCGTACACTAGGGATAAACATTGGTTCTGCTACCAGAGACCCCATAGATTGCCCAGGCCTCCTAACTGACACCCATGTTCAGGGGTCCTAGTTCTGTCCTATGCTGGTTTCCCAGCTATCAGTCTAGGGACCAAGAGCTCCCCCTTGTTCAGGTCAGCTGGTTCTGTGGGTTTCCCCAGCCTGTTCTTGACCCCTTTGCTCATCACTCCTCCCTCTCTGTAACTGGATTTCAGGATTTGGGCTCAGTGCTTAGCTATGGGTCTCTGCTTCTGCTTTGATGGAATTATTTTATATCATTCTTATTTATTTCATTTCTTAAAGGGCAAGCAAAACAATGTGTTTTGATGTATATTAAATACTTTGACTTTTAAAATATAATTTATTAAGCTCTTACATGAAACTGAACAAAAATAAAGTCATTTATCAAAATGTACATATTTTTCTCCCTTCAAAATTAGCATTGCCCAAGGCAATGGCATCATCTTCAGCCAAATCCCATTGCTTTTTTCTTCATTTCTTGTTCCTGTTCTTAACTTGGTGATTTTTTTTCAGATGTTGCTTGTCTCAGCCCCAACATTGGAGTATAATATTGGTCATGCTTTCACTCATCAATGTACGATGTGAGAATCATGTTTTTCTTATAATGGAAAAAAATATTTTAATGTTTGGTTTCTTCTGCTTATAATTTTCCATCTAGGAAAATCTTGTTGCTTTTTTAAGATACATGGTAATATTGTAAATTAGAGACCCTTTTGGCATGCAATGAGGAAAACAGTGGTTTATTCCCCTAGTTTGAGTCTGTGGAGAAAAAGTTTTAACCAGGTAAAATCTGAGTCATGGGAAGATCTCTGGAAAATGAACATAATGTAATTTTAAAATGAGTTCCCAGTGCTTTTGTTTCAAGAGATACTTCTGAATATCAGGTACAGAAAAACATTTAGTGGTCTTTGGGAATTTATAATGCTAATAGCATTAAAAGGTGTAGGTTTAACTTTGGAGACTTTTTTTCACCCTGGTCTAATATAGTCTCTAAATCCTTTTCTTCCAAGCATTTCACTTTTTCTTTAACTCTAAGGTTCCTGCCCCTACTATAAACTATAGTGCCTAAATGTGCATAGAGCCCTCACGATAGTTTACTGTCCACATTTCCCCATCTCCTTAGCATTTAGTGTCTTTCTTATTTATAAGCTCTTTTGCTTCCTATGACTTTTGTTCCTGATCCTACAGAATTTTGCTGATGCTAAAAGTCACTGTGGTTAGGTCAGGAAAATATAGGTTGAGTTTCCCAACAGTTGAGGTTGATAGGCATTCTATTAAAGCAATACAACTACACCAAAGTCTTGGCTGGATGCATGGGTTATAACAAAGGGTAGGGGCTTAAGTTCAAGAAAAAGCTGTTCACATCATTTATTTGTGGAGCTGAAAGCGTTAGCCTCGAGTATCATGGAATGTTCAAAGAGGCAAAGCAGTGAGTAAGTGGCCTCTGTAAGCTGAGTAACCCAATGAGAATATTCCACGGTAGGTTTGCTTCACGTGTGTTTTTAGGATTTCATGGGGTCAGAGTTTTATAGTCAGAGTTTCTTTCTCGACTGGTCCCACAGCCATTTAGGTCCAATTAAACACATTGACACCTATTAATATAAACTGTTTGACTCATGGCTCAGGCTTCTTATTGGCTAGCTCTCTCTTAATTATAAACCCATAACTATTAATCTATGTATTTCTACATGGCCTTATCTTACCAGAGAACACCCAGCATGTCCTATCTTCCCGGTATCTACATGGCTTCTCCTTGGTGGTGGGGGGCACGCTCTCCCTCCTCTTCCCAGAATTCTCCTCCTGTGGTAGCCACACCTATACTTCCTGCCCAGCTACTGGCCAATCAGTGTTTTATTCATCAACCAATAAGAGAAACATATATACAGAAGACATCCCCCACCATCAGAGCAGCAGGGTGCTCAATCCATTTCTATGCCTAGGTAGCTTTGCATTCAGGTTCTTGTTTCTCCAACTTTTGTTCAACCTTACATTTGCACAAATACTTGTTTTCCATCCTTTCAGCTAACCTAATCAAATCCCTGCTTCTTGGAACCAAGCTGTCAATAGCAACAACAACAACAACAACAAAAAACCCGAAACAAACCAACAAACAAAACATTAGTTTGTTAGTTTACTAATTCCACGATTCGGGATCCACTGAGTTTCTTAGAGTAGCTGCGTATCAGACTCCTTGTCATCTAAAGGCGTCATACTGTGTGCACCGGGACGCAAGGGAAGGTGGGATGAGCTTAATTTGAAGTACGATCATTTGGGTTGAAGTTATTCCAAGATCTTTTATTCTTGATGAAAAATGTGACGGTCTTCCTTCATGACGACTGACCTGCACTATCTGAATCCACCCCGCCAACACGACCTGTCACCGGGAGCTTATTTGCGGGACACGCAAATGCGATGATCTTCCCAGGCCCTGTGCCATTCCTTGGAACTGGAAAGCTCGATCACCTTCGGAGATCCATCACCTCCTCTCTGACTCTGACTCCACAGCAGTCGGGCCTTCACTTCTTCAGGCTTTTCTGGAAACTTTTACACAATCTTCCCCACCCCGGACCATAAAATGGAGCGTAAAATCTTTGATTTTTATTATAACACCTCTTAAGTTGTAGCCTTAAAGGCAAAGAATGTATCGATGCGTTTTGTTTTTCCAATGCAACCATTAGTGCCTGACACACACTTGATGTATCATGGGGGTTAATGCTGGTCTAGTTTTACAATCAACACCATGGACACACTGTACTTTTAAGCAATTATCTTGTAGTAGGATGCCTGGTACAAATCTATAAATATGTTGGCCAACAACTCACAGTGATTAGTGGAACCAATTTGCTGCAATTAGAAGGAAAACCACACTCCACGGAATTTAAAAGGTGCATTGATCACGCAAACTGTACAACATAAAAGAAACTGTGGCTCCTGCAATAATCATGAAAATATATCACTTTCACTAATTAGTTAAATAGGCCTCTAACCGGGATGTCTTGTACCAAAAGAAGGCAGGTTCTTTTTTTTTTTTTTTTTTTGGTGGGAAAGCAGGTGATGATGTCTGAGGAGACAGACTGAGACAGAGACACTTGTAAAGATGATCTAATTGCATGTAAAGAAACAGTTAAATTACACCTGTGCTATAATGTCTTATAGGACAGTTTTGGAGCTACCAGAGGGAAGTATGTTGGAGGAGACTGAATTTACAGAAAGTGATGTGTGCAGTGTTTTATTCGGAGGTCTGCAGGGCGGTACATAGCAGCCTGGTTCCAGAACCAGGCTTCTGGGTCTGAGAACCAGGTCCATCCCATTATAACTGCATAATATATGGAAACATTTAAAACCTCTATTTCTCAGTTGCCTTTTCTGTAAGTGAGGATGACAAAGTGCCCATCCAGCTTTCATCAATTTATTCTTGGGACTTTTACATTATCCTATTTTAAAAGCATGTTTTGGGCTGGAGAGATGGCTCAGTGGTTAAGAGCACCGGCTGTTCTTCCAGAGGACCTGAGTTCAAATCCCAGCAACCACACAGTGGCTCACAGCCATCTGTAACAAGAACTGGTGCCCTCTTCTGGCCTGCAGGCAGACATGCAGACAGAACACTGAATACACAATTAATAAAATTTTTAAAAAGCATGTTTTAGCAGGGCGTTGGTGGCACACACCTTTAATCCCAATACTTGGGAGGCAGGGGCAGGAGGATCTCCGTGAGTTTGAGGCCAGCCTGGTCTACAGATGGAGATCTAGAACAACCTCCAAAGCAATACAGAGAAACCCTATCTCTGGGTTTCTCTGGGGGGAAAAATGTGTGTTTTAGTATGTGATCTCATGGGAATGTGGGGATGTAGTTTTGCTGTATGTCTTCCATATGCTTATGTCTCCTACATGTTTCTCTGTTATCTTGCTACATCCAGGATATTGGTACTTTGTTGTACGTTAGGAAATGAAAATGATGACATTATTGGGTGCAAAAGTATCACCAAATCTAATCAAGGTCACAGGATTTTTTGCATGCTTCTCCTTTTGTTGTTTTCTCTATATTGCTCAGAAATCCTTTATATCATCTGAAAAGTCTGTGAATTAGATTACATTGAATTTAGGGCTAAAATAAGCACATTTAATTATAAGCTATTATACAAAAGCTAGGTTTTGAGAAAAATTATTAAAGGCTTCTGTGTAATGATGATTGTATCCCAAAGCTTCATAATTAGACTGGGATCCAATAATTATTGCATTGGCTTAGTGCTGTCTCTTGCTTTAGTTTGACAAACAGAGCCAAAGACACAACAATTTTTCTTCAAATCTATGCGAGGTCCATTGTCTTTGCTGAATGTAACACAGACCTAACTCAAATAATTTCCTTTAGAATCCAACTTGGGAAGTAAGCATTCAGCTGATGAAAGCCACTGATGTCCTGAGAGCTCATAAAAATGAAATCAATGAATGAAGACCAACAAAGCAAGCCGTTGTATATATTAGGAAATAAAAATTAAGATTTTGGATCTCAAATCTTATTGTGTTGGGTTAAGACATTGAACTGTGGACTGTATACTTTACTATATCAGAAAGCTTTACCCCTACTATAGATGGATTATTTAAACCTTTTAAATGTGCTGTTTGTAGAATAGTAGCAAAAACACGCAATAAAACAAACAAAAAACCTGGAACAAAACAAAACAACAAAAAATATGAACTGGGTGTGGTGGTGCACGCCTTTTATCCTAGCACTCAGGAGGCAGAGCCAGGCAGGTCTCTGAGTTCAAAGCCAGCCTGGTCTATAGAATGAGTTTCAAGACAGCCAGGCTGTTACACAGAGAAACCCTGTCTTGAAAAACAATACAAACAACAACAACAACAACGGGGGGGGGGGTAAAGGAAGGAAGGAAGGAAAGGGAAGGAAGGAAGGAAGGGAAGAAAGAATGAAAAACAAAAGCACAGAAAGAGGTTATGTGTCAGGAGTATGCAGTTTAATGTTAACTGCTTACATTTCACAATTATAATACATCCTCATCCGTGAGCATGCTAAAGGACTCCCTACCTAAGGTCACACTGAGGGGATGGCAGAGTGGGTTCAATGTGCAGGAACTAAAAGGAAGAGTGTGCTTCCCTCCCGGGGTTAAGTATTGTCATAATGACGGCTTCCTTGACAGGATCGCCATAGACCTGCCGCTGTGGCAGCCATGCTGGATGAAGTTCCTACCTTATAAGGGCCGAGAGAGTAGATTAAAAACTAAATGAATGGATTTTAATAACTAAGTTTTAAGGTGATATCTATGCCTGACTCAGTAACCCCAGTGGGTGAAACAGCGAAGTAGGTATTGTAGAAGGATGGTGGGCTAAGCTCATGCATCCTCACCCAGCTGGATTTCCACTCAACATCAGCAAGAGATTTGAAAAGACTTCACAAAATAGCTTTTCTGCATAACATAATACAGCAGTTTAAAACCATAGCCATGCATTGTCAGGGTCTGTGCTGTGGGAGCTTGGTGCAAATAATCCTTTTCCTTCCTGCTTTCCTTCCTTCCTTCCTTCCTTCCTTCCTTCCTTCCTTCCTTCCTTCCTTCCTTCCTTCTTTCCTTCCTTCCTTCTTTCCTTCATTCCTTCCTTCCTTCCTTCCTTCTTTCCTTCTTTCCTTTCTTCCTCCCTCCCTCCCTCCCTCCCTCTTCCCCTTCTTCCCCCCTCTCTCAGCGATGATGGCAATGTCTCAGACATTTGCTGTCACCTGCAGGTCAAGTGTGTCTTTGCTGATCTTGGTTGTGCTTTCACACATCCAGGACCTCAGCTGGGACAACTGAGCTGCTCAGTTTTCCATTCTCCCCTCAGGTCACTTTATGCTGGCCCACGTGGAGAAGGGGACCCCTAGAAAGTGAGTGGACTCATACAAATCGTTGTGAGGTTGCTGCTCGGGTTGGCATGCCGCCTCATTCTATTGGCCCAAGCAAATAGCAAAGCCTACTGAGATTTAGGGGGTGGGGAAATTGGCTCTGCTACCTAATTATAGGAGGCACAAATTTATATAACAGAAGTCATGATGAAGAGGTGGTTAAGTGTAGATACGTCTATAATAAATCTACCACAAGGGTAAACATCCATAAGGAGAAGCAAGAATAATAATATAGTAATGATATTTGAAATCCAAGAAGAAAATTAAATAGTGGAAATGGACTTAGAACCACTTAAGATACCAATTCTTACATGAAGTGGAGAAAGCCAGGGAAAACACAATGAACTAATGTAACGTACAAAAAAATCTCCTAAAGTCACAGAAACCAGTTGTCTTACTTAGGGTTTCTATTGCTTTTTATTGATTCTTTGTGAATCTTACATCATGTACCCCAATCCCACTCATCTCCCCATCCTTCCATATCCGACCTTTGCCCTTGCAACGCCCCCATCAAAATAAAACAAACAAAAATCTTACCATGGAAGCTGAGCTGTGTCATGTGTATCATACAGCTTTTGTCCAAACATTTGCAAATGTTCGCTGCAATTATTCGTTGGTCTGGTTCAAGGCCTCTGGCTTCTGCTACACTGTCAATTTTGGGTCCTCACTGAGACTCCGCTTGGATATCCTGTTGTTCTGTGTCATGGAGATCCTACAGCTTTGGTTCTGAAGGACCGGCCCCTTGACCTGCTCCAGACGATCACAGATGGGGTGGATGGTGGTGTGGGCCAGCTCAAAGCTCTGGATCTAGGCCTGGGTGGTAGCTGAGTTGGTCATTCCTGCCCACTCTCCTGCACCCGTGCCATTGGGCCAGTTTCCCCCTTTGCCTAGCAAAGAAGCAACCCTTGGAGTCAAGAGCTGCAATGAGGGGTTAGGTACCTCAGTCTACTCAGAGAAAACGTTCTGTGCACAATGCCAGTCTCAGAGCTTCTAGGAGAAAAAAAATTTTCCTTTCATATTAAAAATGGGAGGAGAAGATGTTTCTGGTGTCCCTGCGTATCACAAAGATGAAAGAACGCCAGGCCGTCATGAAAGGGAGTGACAAAGTTTAAATTGGGGGAACAGTTAGACGAATGGTTGTGTTTGTCCTTCATGGCTAAAGGAGTAACAAAAGGTGTGTGTGGGGTGTGGTGACAGTGTTATTAAAGTACTGTCGTGCTCAGTGTTGAATAATAAAGTGTAGACGTGTTTGGATTGGTTTCACGACTTCAAAAAAATTCAAGGAAATTGTAGCATAAGTTTTCCTTTCAAAAAAGACAGAATCACATGGGTGGGGAGGAAAAGACTTTATTTTGGCAGGGTATATGATACTAAATAAAAACAAAAGTAAAATTTACAGTCACCACATTGAAAAAAAAAAAACAAACAAACAACCCTCCCCCCAAAAAAACCCTAGCTCTCAAGAAGGGGATAGCGTAAGTGGGTGCAGGTGGCGATGGATAAGATTGGACCATGCTGCTGACCGTCCAAACGTTCAGTGAGGCCCACTGGATGTATAAGTACTCTGCAAACGGCTCCTGAATAATTTTGTTAGTGCACGTCAATGGCCCCTATTTATGGTGACTTCTCAAAGATGGCACTTTTCCTGCCTTGCTCGGGAGAATGTGATGGCAAAGGGACAAAACAGCAATTCTGAGTCGTCACTCTGCTCTAAAACAGACGCAGTAACAGCAGCCGCAAGATGCTGGGTTTAGCTTGGGCTTTTAGGAGTTGCTGAAGACTCCTCAAATAGGAAGCCGGCTAGAAGCTGTCAGCGGCAACCCCCACACGTCACCAGCAAACAATGCTTAAATATGGCTTGCCTACTCTATTTCTGCAGCAGTCTTAACTTTTCTTAAGGGGCTTCTGCCTTCCGGGAAGCCATAATTTTTTTGGCGCTGATGTGGGTGCCCAGTACAGTGTGGTAGACAGAGTTGGCCACTCAATAAAATACCAGGTGAGGCGAACTAATTAAATGGAGTGTGACAGGTTAGCAGAAAGGGTTCATTAGCACTTCTCATTTAGAGCATGGATTCGGAGCCTCCTTTTATGGTAGGAATACTTGTGACATCCAAGTACTTTATGATTATATACGAACCCATTGAACAAATGTTTACCAAGCCCTAATGAAAGTCACATTTCGTTAAAAGCTTGGGGTGGGGGAGAGACAGTAATCAAAAATTGTGTCCGACAGATCCCTTACTTACATAGAAGGTGCAGTTTAAGAATGTCAGGAGGGCTAGAATAATGGTCTGCTTTGCATGGCTGCAGAAAAACAGTTGGGATGTCCTTAAGCAGGTTTTATGTTATTAACTTGGAGTATCAGATAAATGCTTGAAAAATAAAATCAGAGCCTATGGTTTGGGGAGACAGAGGAAAGCAAGCAGGCAGGCAGGCCGGCAGTCAGGCATAAGAGGAAAGAAAACTAAAGCCAAGCATAGCAGCAGATGCTTATATCTCAGAATTTGGGAGGCTGAGGCAGAAATATTGCTGTGAGTTCAAGAACAGCCTGGGCTGGAGGAGGACCTGCGGCCAGCCTACCCAAGCCGCAATCGCCCTGCTCCTAGTGTCCAGGCCAGCCCGCATGAGAATGTATAGCAGGCACTTCCTCCCTGAGCTAAGCCTGCCTCAGTGCCCAGAGACACTGACAGAGAGACACCTGACCAGAGACACCAATGAGGAAAGGACATACAGCAGAGTCAGCCGCCTGAGCCAATAGGACTTTGGGAGGGGGTATAAAGGCAGACCTAACTTCCTGAATAAACGAGTCTGCAGCCTGCTCTGCTGCTCAGTGACTTCCAGTGCCTGAGTCCTTGGCGCTGCGTCTTCTCACCCCTCCCCCAAGAGGTGTCCGAGCAGGGTCACCGGCAACTTCTGGTGCCTAGACATGGGGCTTGTGGATCCTATACTGCCAAGGGTCTCAACCCCGCTTAAATCAGGGTGTATTTTTGTTTTTCATCACCGCAGCTGTTTGTTGTTTGGGCCCTGATCTTTGCCTTTTGTTGCTGGTGGTGCATCATCGGATCCAACGGTTGGTACATTTTCGCTTTTTCTATCTGCATCCTTTTGGACTCCTCTTCACACTCTCGGTGCTGTTTTTGGCATCCCCTCTTCAGGGACTTGTTGGGTGAATTGACCCCTGCATGTGCCATGTCCTCTGTCCTCGAGAAGGTGAGTGCAGGACCCTCCTGCTTTTCTGTCTTTTTCTTTGTGTCTGTCTGGTACCCCTGGTGCACTGGGTAGGAACATCTACTATACTGAAGTCTGACATTCTTCTTGTTTTTGTTGTAGTCTTTGTTTTAGACTTTGCTCTTGTCTGTGTCTCCTGCCATTAAGAGAATGGGGAACTTACCTTCCCACTGTAAGGATCCTCAGGTGAGGGCATTAAAATCAGTGTTGATCACCAGGTGCCTTAAAGTTAAGACTGCTGATCTGGAGGAATTTGGGGGATGAGGCTGTGGTGCTGGCCCCCTGGATTTCTCCCTAAAACGTGTGGGAGCCTGACCTCTGGATGGTGTGCTCTTTCTTGCCTCAAAGTGTGACGTAGGCTAAGGATGACCCTCTTTTTCCTATGCTTTGATTGGGGGGATTGTCTTGTTACTAATCATTCTCTTTAAGCGTTTCCTACAGTGTATTTACACACTCCAGGGTCTCCTGGAATTTTGACATCCAGAACATGACCCTCCTTGAGAGGTCTCTTGGGCCAGGCTCAAAGAAACTCCTAAGGTATTAGTTTGACAGGTATTCCTCCCACCTAGGCATGCTTCCCAGAGATGTCATCCTTTGAGGGCCTGTAGTCAATGACCAGTAAGGACCTGTGAGGCAAGCCAACCAAACTCAGTCCATCATGCTGGCTGGTCTCCGAGGCAGGAACAACAAAGTCGGAAGCTGGAACTTTGACTCCTAAGCCAAATTAGAAAAACAAAACAAAAGGGCAGATATGTAGGAGAAACTGCCTCCAGCCTATGGAGCCTCAGCTGCCCTGCCCCCAGTGTCCAGGCCAGCCGGCATGAGCATGTACAGCAGGCACTTCCTCCCTGAGCTAAGCCTGCCTCAGTGCCCGGAGACACTGACAAAAAGACACCTGACCAGAGACACCAATGAGGAAAGGACATACAGCAGAGTCAGCCACCTGAGTCAATGGGACCTTGGAAGGGGGTATAAAGGCAGACCTAACTTCCTTAATGCACGAGTCTGCAGCCTGCTCTGCTACTCAGTGACTCCTGGTGCCTGAGTCCTTGGTGCTGTATCTTCTCACCCTCTCCCCCAAGGGGTATCCGAGCAAGGTAACCTGAAACATTGGGATACATAGCAAGATCTCTCTCAAAAACTAAATGAAAAGCAAGTAACATATAATATAAAAAAAAGAAACTAGTATTGGGAGGCATAGCATTTTCTGGAGACGACAGAGCATCTCTGGGGTTTTAATTTATACCCCAAATGTTGTCTGCTCTGTCTGACTCAGTACTTGTTTGCCAGTGTCTTGCTGAGTACTTATGCTGGCTTGGGGCAGCATCTAACAGGGAGATCCTCCATATTTCACCGAAGCCCTCTGCTGGTTGGGCTAGCTCATGAGTAAGAATACTAGTGGCTCAATACCCAAAGACAGATTTGTACTGGACTAAGAAAACACTTGATTTGCCTGGGAGGAGTCCATTTGCCTGGGCAGTTAATGATTCTTGGGAACGTGGAGGAAGTAAGGGTGCCAGAGCCAACAGTTAGATGGAACCCCTAAACCAAACAGGCACTGGGGAGTTGACCATCAGGATTTTGACTGTTTTATGGTTTCCCAGAGACAGGGAGCTAAAATCATCTCTTATCTCTCAAACTTCTCAAAAGATGATTTGGAACCACGATGTTTGTTATTTGCTTCTTTTGTTTTTAAGTGGCCAAGGCTAGTTTTGAACTCTGGACCCTCTTGTGCCTACATCCCAAATGCTGGGATTACCGGAGTATGCTACCATGCTTGGCTTTGATGTTCTTTTGAGAGGAGGGAATGTATCTAGTAGTCCCCTTCAGAACCTTCTGGAAAAATGCCTCTGTGTCCCAAGAAACGTCTCCCTTTCCCTAGCCATGTGGGTCTATGGTTGTCTGTTGTGTTCATACTTGGCATTGCCATCTTGGCACAGGTGAAGGGTTCCAGGGTGCATTCACCATCCAAAGTGGGCCAATCAAAGAAATCCATGGGGTTTTCCTAAGGAAATCTGACACGAGAAAGCCAGTCCCGTCTAGATTGGGAGAGTCTTGGGGTGAAAAATCTTTCCAGTTCTTGGCGATTCCATTTTTTCTAACATGACGTCAGCTGGTCTACAGTGGGGTGTGTGGTAAGACTCACAGAGAAAAACAAAGGCAAGAGCCACACTTCAGGAGGCTTCACGCTGTTTGACTTTATAGTTCCTATTGCTTGGAAGGACAGGTCCAATTCTATACAGGTTTGTTTAGTTTTTCCTTTATGAACTAGGAACACTCTAGCTGATTCCAAAGTATTTATTCCACTCTGTGTGTGTGTGTGTGTGTGTGTGTGTGTGTGTGTGTGTGTGTGTGTCCAAATTGACACTGAAAGGTTCTAACTAATAAAAGGGTCTGTTTTTGATACAGAAATCAATATTACATTTCTCCTATGTTTTGTATCGGTCTTCCCTCCATCACCATTTTAGAGACCAGGTCTCATGTAACCAAGGCTACCCTCAAACTTGTGATGTAGCCAAGAATAATCTTGAAATTCTGGCTTTCCTGCCTCCACCCCAAATGCTAGGGCTATCAAACTTGTGTCTGGGTCCAGTGTGGTGCTGAGGACTGAATGCAGGGTCTCTCACATTTAGTGATGGAGCTAAAGCCCTAGTCCTTCCTTTTGCTTTTTAAGCCAGTAGTGATTCTTTGGTATGTGATTTTTTTAAACTTTAATTCCTCTCTACTTCCTCCAAATTGTTCCATCTCAACAACACACACAAACTACCAAGATGGCTACTGTCCTTTCTTCCCTGTGGTTAGTCAGCATCATCCATTCCATCCAAGAGACCATTTTGCAAACCCCTGTTAAGTGCATTCTGAAGGCTTTTATGGAAGTGTTTCTTTAGCAGCTATTATTTGGGCTTATGCTGAAGATAATGACTTGGGAAATAGAAATAAAAATGTGCTTTCTATTGATTACCTGTGGGTTATAGGATTACAGATGATTTTAGTTTTGTTTGCTTGCCCCATATTTGAAGAAATTACGTTTATAAGCACAATTTTCTTTTTATTAAGAGTGATTAAAATATTGTTACTGATTGTCTAAATCTGTCACCTGCTTGCTCCCATTTGTCCTTGTTGAGCAACTCAATATTAAGAGTTATTTGAGGATGACCTTACCAAAAGGAGAGCAAGACGCTTGTTTATGGCTTGTTTATGACATTTGTGAATAGAAGATAAATAAAATGGATAGGTAAATGAACACCCGTTTCCCTTAAACAATGAGTAGACAGAGAAACTATTCTAGCTATCTGGTATCTTGGAAATGAAATCAGCACACCTACATACCCATGTTTTTTTGAAGCACCTTTCAAATACTGGAGATACAAAACTAATCTGTTTATATCAGTAGGTGAACAGATGAAGGGAATGTAGCTACACTCAAATGTTATTCATCTATAAAGAATCCTGAAACCCTTGGTTAGTTACCATCTACTGTACAAAGAAACTTTTCTGATGAGATCGGAGAGCTTCAGTAATCTATGGGTAGAGAAATATTAATTTAAACGGCAGTCTTATACTGTGTCCATTTAGCAAAATAATAGTGATGGGTTCAGTCCTGGGGCCTGTGAGCTCCTCAACCATGTGTTCTTGGTCAGATGTGTTTCCTTGTGGAGTGGGCCATAAATCCACACCGAATGTGCTTGGTTGCCGCCATTATAACTATGCTACTGTTGCACACATGGGCGTGTTTTGCTATGCCAGTGATCATTACAGTTCTCAGGGTTCATTGCTAGTTAATTCCATTGATTTACCCCTTCCCCGGCACCCTGATAGTACCTACTAGTACTCCAAGAGCTAGCCAGGAGGTGAGAAGCTTCCTGATCAATGCCAACTTGACTTCTACATGTCCTGTGACCATAGTTTTCTATTGTATTCAGTGACAGGGTCTTACAATCAAGTTCTGGGGGGGGGGCAAACAAGAGCAATGACAATAGCTTGTATTACTTTTGGAATCTCAGAGACTGCTCTGACCAGTAATTCAAGAGGAGATGTCCTTCGCCAGGTCCTGGGCTTTATATTTGTCAATCTATTCTGGCTTAGCACAACCCATATGTAAGGCAACACCAATGAAACTCTTTTATATGAATATATGCATGTATGTATTTAAGACACTTATAAAATATTAG
This sequence comes from Cricetulus griseus, assembly GCF_003668045.3. Lineage (NCBI taxonomy): Eukaryota > Metazoa > Chordata > Mammalia > Rodentia > Cricetidae > Cricetulus > Cricetulus griseus. Next base: position 12,133,558 of record NC_048603.1, on the reverse strand, counting down.
ATTTATGTATTTTTCAAAATCAATAGTGTTAGTTATTCCTTCCCCAACCTCCTCTTCTGTCCCTACTTAAATCTCCTTCCCCGTTCTCTTTTGCCTATTTTGTGTCACGACTTGTCAGAGTGCAAAGAATGAGTGACTGTAGGTTGCTCAGCCACCAATGGGCCGTGTATATCACACCTCTTCCTGAAGGCTCAGGCACCGCTGCAGAATAGAGGGCAAAAAGAACAAGAGGTTGAGGAGGAGTAGAGTGGAAATAGTGTCCTTTGGATATGACATGACCACTGAACTTATAAACTCACAGCAGCTGTGGCTACCTGCATAAGACCTGTACAGGATCAAACCTGTCAGCATTCTAGCAGGGAGTGGGAAGGGATTCGTGTGCCCCCAATCTTCACTGAGAAACTATGGACGGTGTGTGACAGGGGAAGACCGTGCAAAGGTTCCTCCATTTTGCATTCTTGCTAAAGCCATTTGCCTTGGTGGAAAATCCCATGGGAAATTGCCTAACTCTATTCTAGGACCCAAAGGTCAGGGTGGGGAATCCCATGGGAAATTGTCTAACTCTATTCTAGGACCCAAGGGTCAGGATGTCCTGGCTAACTTACCTTAGCTTCTGTTAAAAGTGCTTGCTTCAAAGTGCTTACTTCTGTAAACTCCCCTCAAACTGCCCAGCGAGATGCTAATACATGGTTTCTGCCTCTAAAAGCCCTGTGTTCTGGAAGCTCAGGGCCACACGTAGGTCCCTGAACACTTGGGTGTCATCCCAGCTAGCTGGAATAAAGACTTTCAAATTGCCTGTCAACTGTGTCTGAGTGGTTGTCTCTGGTGGGCTACCCATAACAAGTTGATGGCTTCTGGGGGAATGAGAATCCATTTTCTTTAAGGGTGTGACTCTTAGCAGCTTGTCATACTCTAGCTCGTGGACCCTATATCCAGAAGTATGGACAGCAAAAATTTCAGGTGAAGGAAGGTGGTGGGTGGGTCTAGGAGTTAGGGGAAGAAGTTGGGTGTGAATATGATTAAAGTACATTGTATGAAATTCTCAAATAATTAATAAAAGTAATTGAGAAACAAACCCCAGGGTGTACAGCAAAATGGATAGACCCAGAGGATATTGTGTGAAGTGGAATAAATTGAACACAAAAGACAATGTCTTCTCTCATATGAGGAAGATCTTCAAAGTAGAAGCAAACCGAGAGTTCTGAGTGATAGAAAGTAGGTGGATAAAGGGAGATTGTATTTTACCAGTTAGTGCTGTATGTATGTGTTGAAATACTACATAGAATTGATATATATATATATATATATATATATATATATATATACACACACACATGTGTATATATATATATATATATATATATAATCAATACATCTAAATAAAAGTAAGACATGATGAAAACAAGTAAAAACCCGTGTATCAAAGCCCGACTCAAAAATCAGTCCCTTGGACAACTGGCCATATTGTTAATTATATCAACAGTCAGGACTTCACATTTTGACCATGGATGAATATTCAGTAGGCTTTCTGGGCTCAACCTGAAAATGGCCTATCTGACAGCTTTAAATAGAGTAGGAAAGCAACACTCCTGGATTCCTCCCAGCTGGTAAGGAAAGACAGATGCTCAGTGCAAATATTTTAGCAAGTTATAGAGACAGCAAGGAAGGGAAAAGGTCAGACTGAAAAGAACACTTTGTCAGATGAAACACGTGGCCAAGGGGAGTCGAGGATGAGGTATCCTTGGTCTAACGGGAGCCATAACCCTTAAGACTTTAGCCCAACTTGCCACACAGATGGCAAGCCGGGGAAAAATTCGGCAGTTAAGAGGAAACTGGGGTAGTTTAAAGAGAATGATAATGCCCAGGAAATGAGGGAAACTGCACATCAGATGGCTAGAGTACCCATAGAAATGTGTATCGTATTTATGTACAGTATGCTGCTCATAGCTCCTGCCTTCTACAAGAAACTCCTCCTGGAAGATTGTATGCTAAGAAAAATCCCCAGACGTTATGCAGACATCTAAGGATGTAGATATGTTTTTGTTGTTTTTCATACTAAGGAAGAAATTGAACTAAAAGGGTTTAATATTAATAAGAACTGCCTGGTTAAATTACAGCATGTTGTTAACATGGACATTACACAGTAATTAAAAGTCATATTGATTTATAGTCACTGAACTATATATAACATTTTTGTGCATACTTTTAAACGAAAAAGCAGTTTTTAAAGTACTGTGCATGAATTAATTTTCTTCTTGTTAAACATATTAGTACACATTTAAATACATGTGGTTGAAAAAATTTTGAAGGGTTGTGCAAAAAAAAAAATGCTTGCGGTAGTTATTATTAGCTGGCCAGATTACAGGTATTTGAAAATATATCTGCTTATCTTTTGTATTTTGTTCTTCAGTCAGGAATGTAAGTTATTAGCGTAATAATATAAACTGGGTTAACACTTGAAGGGGAGATGGGAGACACTGACAGGTGAATTTTTTCCTTTTACCTTCTGTGTTCTTAGAGACCCCATATTTAGTGGCCCTCGGCTCCTGGAGGAGCTGAGTTCACTATGAATCACAGGACCTCCTCTGTCCCAGACATTTCTCCTGGGAATCTGGAATCAGGGCACTGACAGGCACGGCCGGATGATGAATGGTTGAACCAAAAGGTCATTTGGAGTAGGACCTGGAATTGGCACCATGATAAGTCAAAACCATCCAGCTACTGGAATAGAGAGAGGCCCTGAGCAAGCTGAAAAAGGAAGAGAGAGGGGGGAGGGAGGGAGGGAGAGAGGAGAGAGAGGGAGAGAGACAGGAGGGAGGGAGAGAGAGGGAGGGAGAGAGGGGGAGGGAGGAAGGGAGGGAGGGAGGAAGGAGGGAGGAGGGGAAGGGGGCAAAGGAGAATTCTCAATAGGAACAGGAGAGCCAAGTGAGGGATGGGAGGCCCAGCCTCTTTATTGCAATATTCAATTCCTCTTCCTAGGTTTATGTCATTTGCAGCTTCTAGAACATCCATAAAATTGTGCTTCATTTTTTAAAGTAGAGATTGCTTTTATCACAGCAGACTGAAGTGTTTCTGATTGCAGAGAGCTTTCACAAAGATGGGTATAAACCCAGAAATAATCTGTAGGGCAGGACAATGGAGAGTAGACCAAGTGAACACTGCCATTCACTCACCACTGGTCTCAGCCTCCCGTGTGTCCAGTAGTGTCTTTGTCTCTTCCTATGGTGTCTAGAAAATACCTTAGATTGGGTCATTTGTGAACAGTAAAAAATGCATTTCTTGCAGTCCTGGAGGCTGGGGAGCCAAAAATCACCACCCAGAGGATCAGGTGCCTACCATGAGCAAAATGAGGCCGAGAAGCAGACAGACTTGCTCTTAACAGGCTGACACTGCTTATTAAAAGAGAGAGGGGCCCAGCCTTTTCATGGGATGAAGATTAAGCACACTTAGAGGGGCTGACACACACACACACACACACACACACACACACACACACACACACACACACACACACACACTCACTCACACACACACTCACTGTAACAGGGAGTTAGAACTATGCTCTTGTGGTTTGAGTAGAAGCCAAGGCAGGTTGTTTTTGTTATCCTGGCATGTTGTTTCTGCAGGTGGAGTGGAATGGTCAGGCTGGGACCAAGCAATTCTTTTTTCGAGACAGAGTTTCTCTGTGTAGCTTTGGAACCTATCCTGGCACTCGCTCTGGAGACCAGGCTGGCCTCAAACTCACAGAGATCCGCCTGCCTCTGCCTCCCGAGTGCTGGGATTAAAGGCATGCGCCACCAAGGCCAGGCCCAAGCAATTCTTAATGACCAGGGGCTATTTATTGCCCAGCCCAGCCTGACTTACTTCCCCATGACCTGAGTCTATCACCCAACACCTGGGGAGAGTTTCTGTATACTTTCAAGATGGCACCTTGTGGCTGCATATTTTCACATGGTAGAAGGCAGGGGGGAAGGGTGTGAATTTTCTTCCAAAACTCCATCTCTATGGACACTAAGGCCATCTCTGAGAATGGAGCCCTCATGGCCTTAAGTCCCACCTCTCTTACCCTGGTACTGGAGATTAAGTTTCAGTGTGAATTTGGGGGGAGGGGGACAGAAACATTCAAGCCAGAGCAAAACAAAACAAAACAAAACAAAACAAAAGAACCACACTGGACACTGAGAAACTAGTGACAGAAATTCCCTTTTAGAAACTGGAAGAACAGAATGAGAGAAACAAAATGTTTCTCCAAAGCAGATGAAACGCCTGACTCACAACCACCTCCAATTACAGTTTTGTGGATCTCTGAAAAGACGTTTGAAGGTGAGGAATTTTACAATGCAGCTCTCCGACTCAATATTCTGAATTCTGTTGTGCAGAACTTGGCCTAATGTGCTTGACAGCCTTGGCGGAAAAAAAGGACTATATAAATGCATCATCGATATCATAATATAAATTGAATTAAAATGTTCATTCTGTCCTGCTGGGTTCTTTTCTGGAGGTGATTGTGTCTGCAGGGATCTTGTTAGCTCTCTCCTCACAAAGAACTGACTGTTCTGTTCTTGCCTCTGTCATGTGACATTCGTTTGGTACTTTCTATTCCTTCTTTATTTTTAAGTCAAGTAACCTATCATGTTCTGATTTGAAGTTTAGAGTTATGGCATTTGAATTGCAGCATGAAGTTCCCCTTGGTCTTCTGAGAGTGAGCTGTAAGTACATTTTGAGGGCCAAAGAACGCTCGTTTGCCTACTTGATTGTTGACAAGGTCAAATGGTGGCTGGACAAATTAGGATGCTAGCATTTTTCTCTAACAAGTTTCTAGTTGCTTAATTTACATTTTAACACCATAAAGACTTCTGGGTTAAACTTTTAAAAAATGTAAGTTTTCTGAATTATAGCATTAGCATCTATTTCCAGTAAAAGATCTATCACGCTTGATTAATCCCCCCGAGGTTTTTATTCTATTTTAAAGTTAGTGTAGCTTTTCCCTCTCCTAGGTGTCTTGGCTGTCTACTCTGGTTGTCATCTATGTGGCTGCCCCCCACCCCTGTGTTTCTTTAATGCCCAATCAAGTGCCAAAGTCTTTTCTTTATAAAACTCAACATTTTTCTGAATTTGAAGACTATATGATTTGTAAAGTTGGTTCCAGTTTCCCGAGTCTAGCTTGCAGCACTTGCTAAGTACATGGATGAGGTTTCAGAATGCTTTCCTCTAGAGAGCTGGCACCTTCCTTACTTGCTAAGGGACCATAAGTCAGCTGTTTAGCAAATATGTCCATGCTGGCACTAAGGGACTTTGTCCTTGGCATGAATCATCAGACCCGATATGAACATGTGGCCGCAGATGGTCTATAAGCTAGGAGGCTATAACTTGCTTAGCCAGAACAACGGACATTGAAGTGGTTCAAATCAGAGTTTCCAAGAAGAAATGTGGTGAGCAAAGGCAGCACGATTCCAAGGTAGAAGGGTTGTGAGAGACAGAAACTGAGGAAGCAGCAGCCAATGGGGAAAAACCAATAAAACAAAACAAAAAAACAGTGAGCAGAAGACAAGGGCACATCACGTTATTTGCAGAAGTAGGAAGTGCAGAAGGCGAGACAATGAGATTTGTGATACCAGAAGAGCTCTGTGGACTTCTCTGGAGGAGGGGGTGACAAGATGATAGACCTAGAGCTACTTTGGGTTTCAAGCCCACCCCCAGTTCTTGAGCAATGTGACTTCACGGAAGGCTCAAGACTCTGGGTATTCCCAAGTTCCATAGATATTTCTTCACGTTCACCTTTAAATTATATATCTGGTCCTTTACGTTGCCACACACGTTTGCCTCCATTCAAGTTAGCCAGACTGCAAATGATGCAGCCCATCCCCCAGTTTCTTTGTTCCACACATCACAGAGAAGCTCCAAAAGTGTCCTCCAGAAGTGTTGCTTTCACCCTCAGCATTCAGAAGTAGGCTTATAAAAGGCTAATTAATGCAACAAAAGTTACACCGAGGGTAAATGTATCCCTCTCCCGAAACATTTCTTTCGCCATCCTCTTGCATCGAGCTCTTTTGTTAATCGACTTCACACAGTAAAATTAGCGATTCTGTTTGATGTCACTAAGGGTTAGGACTGTGTGCTCCCGTTGGCCTTCTCATGAGCCATTAGTATTTACATATATTAACTAATTTAATCTTCCCCACAGCTGTCTAAAGAGAGAGACTCCGAGAGGTTGAATAATTGACATGCAGCCATTAAGTTGGATTTGAATCTTAATCTGTTTGATATTGGAGCTGTAGCTCTAACAGGGATGATTCTCGCTGATAGTCACCATCCCCATGGTCAAGTCCCTTCTGTCTTCTTACAGTGTTTACTGAGGACAACACCAGCTGACTGTCTGAATTCTTGTAATGTTTGGATTCTTCATTTGTATTTTATGCATCCCTGTCAACAAATGTCTGGTAGACATCCCTGCTGGATGAATATTTTTGAAGTTAAGTGAGAATAGCACTTCACTTTGGTGCTATGGAGTCCTGCTTGGGACATCTATCTCTTCAAATATTCCATCCAAACTAGATTTCCCCTATATCCAGTCCAGTGTGGACTTGGACCTCTGAACGGCATTTCTTTCTAGGGATGGTCTATGTTGCTAATGCCTAGCTCTTCTCTTTCCCACCACACAGCAAAGCTCGGCAAGCAATGGGATGCTGAGGGCATTCCCTTCATGAGCCATCCCTGTGACCAACAGGTAGTGGCCACACCTGTTGTTCAGTGCATGTGACATCTTGCTTGTCCACATTCTGTGCCATTTAGCTGCCCTGCCCAGCTCTGTGGCTGTCCATGGTGCCTGGCAGATGTGATGATAAAGTCGGTAGGAACCTCCCTGATTTAGAAAAAAAAAAAAAAAGCATTTCTTCAAGAAATTCTGACCCCATATTTCTCTGCTCTCTTGCTAGGACAGACAGATGACTTATTTAAGCTCCCAATGTCTTTTTCTTGTGTGAGCAGAAGGGAAAAGACTAACGTCATATCATAACAATCTCAAATTGTCCATTAGCATGTTAAGAATGTCTCATCTCCACAGAAGCTGTGGGAAATCCTTCACATCCTGAGCAGTGTCTGCTGGGAGAAGTAGCCTCGTTGCATGGCTGACTGGCACTATGAGCTGTCTTCCCGGAAGCTGCTCTATCTTGTCCTTGTTGCACAGGCCCATTAGAAATGCAGAAAATGCCAGCTAAACCTTTCCATGCCTCTCTTGCAGCTAGTGAAGACATGGCAAGTAAATCAATATTGACTCATGCAATGCTAAGGGTTGTCTTCTGAGGCTTTGGGGAAATGCCTTTTCTAAAGCATTGCTGCTTTCAGTTTTGGGTGTGATTTTTCTTTTTTCTTTCTGAAAATGGCCTGTGAAATTGCTTCAACCTTTCTGAGCTTATGAGAGGAAGAGCCAATGACACAGTGTGAATGCCAAAGAATAAAAGAAAATCACTTGAGTCTAAGTGCTATTTTACCAACCTTGAAAACACACTGCCTTGACATCCATATATAAGTGTGTGTGTGTGTGTGTGTGTATTATACATAATGTATATGTAATAATAGTAAAAACATCAATACTAATAGTATCATTGTATACTTCTACAGCGCCTGCTATGTCATATAGATTTATTTATTATGTAAGATTGCAAATTCTTGAATTGGTTAAGCCATATCTTTTAGTAGGGTATCCTAATACTTGCAGCTGCAAACACCCTAACTCTGACAGTCTGGTCCTTGGTCTCTCTGAACCAATGTCTCTCTTATATAGGGTTCTATGGAAACTCCTTAGAGAAGCATCCTCATCCAATCTACTGCATATTTTATATTCAGTGTTTAACATGTCAGTTTCCTACCCTACCCATAGACATATCAGAGCTGGTCTTTTCTTTCACATATTTTAATGGTAGTTACGGCTAATATCAGTCAACACATTACAAGCTACAGATTTTTTATTTAGAGAATACTTTATTAGTTTTTGTAATCAAACCTACGTAGATAAGACCTTACATATTTAATACAGTGTGTTACCCCTGTACAAATGAAAAAATTAAGTTCAACATTTCTAGACCAATATGGCTGTTAATTTTTGTACTATGCCAACTCAACACGGTAACTAGGATACTTTTTTCCAAAGTTGACAGCACAGCTTAAGTTTCAAAAATTCAAATTATATATGTATATATGTATATATTTATATTTATATAAAAGACCAATAATAGCAATATGTTATGCATCAATAGCAGCAACAGCTTTTCCAGGTTCTGAAGTCATTTGAACAAAATTGTAGAGACATCCAGCATACTCCATTTAAAAAACAAAAAAACAAAAAACGAAAAAACAACAACAACAAAGATAAGTAAAAAACAAAATCCCAGAAAACAGCACAGTTCTGTTACTCTTGTGGTACCTGGCACCATTTTTTTTTTAAATTAGCTTCTCAATCATCATCTGGGAGGAAACCATTCTGTGCAACATCATTAAAAACAGCTCTGATAAAGCACGGTCCCTACTATGTATCATAAAGCAGGTCCACATATGAGTGAGTACATAACATGTTTGTCTTTTTGTGATTGGGTTACCTCACTCGGAATGGTTTCTTCGAGTTCCATCCATTTTCCTGCAAATTTCAAGATTCCATTGTTTTTTTTCTGCTGAGTAGTACTCCACTGTGTAAATGTACCACATTTTCTCTATCCATTCTTCGGTGGAGGGGCATCTAGGCTGCTTCCAGTTTCTGGCTATTACAAATAATGCTGCACAAGCTACAGTTTTATTTTTATATATTTCACAGACTCTGGTATCTAACCATTGACCAAAGCTGATCAGTGCTCCAGACAGAAAAGAAACAGATTCTTCTGAAGCCAAGGAGTTAGTTTTCTGTGCTTTGCTTTCCTTGATAGTTCATAGCTTGAAGAATGAAGAGTGACCACAGGCGGAGAGATCAGTGCACAAAGAACCTTTCAGTGTTACAGTCGGTCACAACCCTGATAACCTCATGGTAGGCTTGGGTGACTCCTAGGGCAAGTTGCTAGCCTTGTCTGTTAGATAGGGTTCCCGGTAGCGTTTGCCTCTTAGCGTCCACTACTCCAATAAGACAGTGTTTGCTGTGTAACAGGCATCTTATGGAAATGTGCTCTTCAGCTTTCTGGGATTCCTGGATTTTTGCTTTTAATTGCCTCTGTGTGTGTGTGTGTGTGTGTGTGTGTGTGTGTGTGTGTGTGTGTGTGTGTGTGTGATGGTACAAAATCCACTGGATCTGGAATTACAGTTGTGAGCTGCCATGTAGGTGCTGGGAATTGAACCTGGGTTCTCTGGAAGAGCAGTTGGTGTTCTTGGGTATGAACAGAGTGGTTGGTGAGAGATGTTCCTTTTCTCTGTTTTGAAGAGTTCAAGATTATATGTAGATGTATATGAATATGTATATGTATATGTATATGTATATGCACATGTATCACAAAGCCTGTGCCAAATGCCCCTGGGGACCATCTAATTTGAATATAAGTACCCCCAGTAGCAAAGTGAAGCCCAGGCTTAAATGAAGACTCTAATATACAGCTCTGTTCACTGTTTAAAGAGTTCCTTTAAAAGCTTAATAAAGAGGATCAGTAGGATTCTTGGATATTAAATGCGTCTTCCAATGCAATATTTTAACGAAGTAAGTATAACACAGCAAGGCCCTGGATTAATCTTCACTTAAACCGCTCGTGAGCTCAAGAGGCAGAAGGAAAATATCCTTGGAAAATTGTGGAGACTTTCATTGAAAGCCCATGTCAAGTACAAGAAATCGCTAGTTGCTTGATTACTAAGCGACATGCAGGCTAGTGTTGCTGCTTTAGAATTATCCCAGGTTAACAGGACTTCCCATGGGGAGCCTATGGCTTTATTCCCTTATTTACCCTTTCCAGGCTGTGAAGCTATAATCTCTGGCTGGGTTTGTATCTTGGGAGTCAGTTGAATGTTTGGGGGCCAATTGTGTTCTCTGTAGGAGTTCTCACAATCAGGATTCCAGAGTTTCTCTGTTCAATAATGTGTTTTCTATTCCATCGTGTCTTTTCTGTGAGCCTTCACGGTTTTATTTTTAACAACTGGTACCAAGGCCTGGTGTTGTTTGCTACATCAGAGTGTGGGCAGTGAGAAGCACATAGCAATTTCCCAACACAGAGCATTTATCTGGTGTCAGTCATTAGGAAGTGGCTGTCACCTCCTTCTTCAGTACTCTGTGACCAGGATCATTTTAGGGTGCTTGTATTTGTGTGTGGTACAGTTTTCATTTTTCAGCACTTAATTTTGTTCTTAAAGAAGTCCTTTCAAAATTACAGCATTGTATGTTTTGTTTTTCAAAAAGAAAAGACTACTCTGTGTGTGTGTGTGTGTGTGTGTGTGTGAGAGAGAGAGAGAGAGAGAGAGAGAGAGAGAGAGAGAGAGAGAGACAGTGAAAGAGGGGGGTTGAAAGGGGAGAGGAGGAGGGAGGGAGAGAGGGAGGAAGAGAGAGCTCCAGAGAGCAAGCGTTTTCAAATTACATCTTGGGACTTCAAAGAGCAGATGAAATAGCTGATTTCTGTAAGGTTTGATTAGATAGGTACATGGGTTTTCCATTTGTCCTAAAATATCTTCTTCACTTTCTGCCTTGATTTATTCCTTTGAGTTAACATTGCCTTTCCCTAGCAGGCTTTTTTAAAAGGCAAATCAGGAGCTGGGATGATTTTTCAGAATGGTGACAACTTTCAGAAAGGGACTCAAGTGAGCCTGCAGCTCCCCCCCCCCCAGGAGATGCTCTATAGCAGCTGCTGAAGGCTGTCCCTCTTGTGCAGCCATCCACAGCCCAGCTTCTTAGATACACGGAGATGCTTACCCCTTCCTCCAGGTCTTTGTTCTTGCACACAGAAGAGAGCAATAGCTCTCTCTCTTCAAATGTCCTGGTTTCGATGGAGTGTTAGCAGCCAATTAAGCAACATTTAGATGCCATTTCTTTGCCTGGCTTCAGAGGGGGTTACTTCTCAAGATTGGGAGCCCAGAAATACCCTTGTTGACAATGAGACTTGTCATTGAAAGTCAAGGAGGGAAAGGAGGGACGAGGAGGGAAGACAGGGTGGCACTTACACACACATCACAAAGAGAAAAGGTGGTTTGCTGGGAAGAGCACTCAGGGAAAGACTTTGACGAAATGCAAAATTGAAAATGAATTAAAAGACAACAAGGAATCAGCAAGTGGAAGGTGCTAGGGAAAGTATTCCAGATAGAGGGGCAGGGTACACAGAGGCCCAGAAAGTTTGGTCTTGCCCAGGGAAACTGCAACTTTGCCATGAACCCCTTGAGTGTGTGTGTGTGTGTGTGTGTGTGTGTGTGTGTGTGTGTGTGTGTGTGTGTGTGTGTGTGTGTGTGTAAATAAAACCCAATGCTACCCACACACATCTTTGTTGAGGGTCCTTTGTCTTTTTCCCTAGGTGGCCGAGCATATTTTTACTGCATATGAAAGGAATGCAAGACTGTAACCGGATCGGATCGTTTTCTTACTCTAGCTGTCTCCCAGGTTATGTTGGCAAAAGTAGTTTTTGAAGAATGAGGTGACTCCACTCAAGCAAAGCATACATAAGCAGAGACTCCCCCAAGCTCCGGGTTCATTCGCAAACGTAACCTGCTGCATGCAGAGGCATCAACCCACAGGAAGATGGGACACTCACAAGCATGTCCCACGGGCCCTCTGCTTACAACTTCTGCCATAAGCAATGGAGTTTGTTCTCCTGTTCAAGAGTCTCTTATTTCCAACAACCACGACTCAGTTACAGGATGCCTTATTAGCTTGTAATTAGTGTGAAAATCTCAGGCCCACATGATACTTGACAATAACTTTAATAGATTTGATATTCTTTTGTTTTTCTGATCGCTGTAACTGAGTGATAAACACTTGGCAATTTATACAGATGTGAGGTTTGTTTAGCTCTTCATTCTGGGGACTGGACAGTCCGAAGAGGAGGTGGTTGACCTCTACTGGGCATCTGGTGAGGACCTTCTTGCTCAATACAGTGTGATGGAGAGTTTCGCATATGAGATAGAAGCTATCCAGACAGAATTTGCTTTCATAGTGAGCCACCAGTCCACAAATCCATTTGCCTGTTGATCATTCATGGCTAACTTCCAAAAGTTCCTACCTCCAAATACCATTAGAGTTTAACTTTGGAGATTAAGTTTCCAACACACAGATTCAGAGAGACACATCTCAAATACATTGTCGTCATGCTGCCTGTAGAAAATAAATTATAGATTAGGTAGGAATATTTATGGCAAGAGGACTTTTGGTCTGTTGATGACAATTGCAATATTTGATTGAGATTTAAAAATGAGACTTAAAGAGAGCTCATGGGAAGAAGAAATTTTTTATGAGAAAAATCAATTATTCCCAAATATTTTTGTAGGTCAAATGGAAACTCCAGTCAACATCCAGTTACGGTACTTGGCGATGTTACTTCTTAATTCTGAAGTGAACGAGGAAGACCTTTTCAAGGAGTTGCTAATGAGATTACAGCAGATAGAGGGCAGCTCTGGACCACATGGAGCTTGGCAGGCAAGCAAAGCAAATCATTGCCAGCATTTGCCTTTAGGAACATTGATTTCTGAGCCTCAACTCTGCCATGTGTAACTGTGGGACTTGGCCAAGGTCCTTATATTTCCCCAGTCTGGTGTTCTTGTGTTGTAACGGGCTTGTAATAATAGCAAGCATTTTGTGTTTGTACAGACTGAGGCACTTAGCAACACGCTTAGCACTTAACACTTCAATGTTAGTTATTATTAGTTTTAATTGATATCAGAATTACTTACAAAGCTGTTTGGAAAAGGCAGGAAAAATTCAGATAACTGAATCAGAAACTATCCTCTGTGACTCATGTGTCTACACCTGCTCATATAGAAAATTTAATTTATGACAAAGAGATATGTAACAGATAGAGAGGGGCTGTTTCTGCAATCACTTATGCATACATGTAGGTATATATATATTTTTCCACACATATGCAGTAAACATGTATAAGCACTTATGATAAAGGAAATATCACAGAAATACACATTGATTTGTATATGTGTATATATAAATCATAATAAAATATATGTACACAATAGAGTCATCTTCAGAAGACAAAGAGCATTGTACTCCATTAAAGCCCCAGTAGCCACTAATTTAAAAGAAACAGCCAAAGAACACGCAACCCTTATTTGATATGTAATCCTACTCAGTAGGAAATATTTTATATAGAATTCCCACTGAATAAGCGTCTTTTTTTCCCTGTCTGCCAAAATCAAATACAGGCTTCGGTGAAAAGGTTAGTCCTATCCCATTAAGGGGAAAACCCTCTAAAATCTGACTACAAGGATTTGGGTAGAGCCGTAAATATGTACTTGGTTCTGAGTTAAATTTAAGGTTATTTTAATTACAAAAGCATTAATGACAGCAGGAAACGTAATGAAATAGTGAAGCATGAAATCAATGTTATCATTTTAATACATAACAGAGTATGACAAACTCTGTAAGATTCTTGTTCTCTTTCATGTCGGTTACAATTTCCTTCTATTAGTTTCTACAAATAGAAAATTACATATAAAATTGAGTTTAGCCCAATCGCTCTTAAAAATCAGACAATCTGATTTGGTATTATATAACCACACTGAAATTTCATTTAATTTAGAAAGGGCTTCCCCCTGTGCCTTGAATACTAACTACTTTCCTCACAACGCTCATGTGACAGTGGAATAATCCTTAGGGCCGAACAATAGATGAAGAGTTCAACGGCCAGAATGAGGAAGTTGGAGCTGGAGAGACCATTGAGCTCAGTTTCTCAGAGCTCCCTGAAATCCTCTGAAATATTTACCCTTGCTTATTGTCTTGGGAAAAGACTTCTTTCTGAGAAGCTGAAGATTCAGATGTAGGGCCTGCCTGTCTCTCCTGTGGTCTCCATGAAGAATAAAAGGTCCTAGAAACTGGCTTTTATGCTCTTCAGATCGCTGCACCGAATTGGTTTGCTGTCTTTTGTAGGTTTGCAGTTGGTTGGAGGCTCCCTCATCTTTCGCTCAGATGAGAAGTGATTCCAAATGAATTGTTTTAACAAGAGCTTATTGGGAAAGAAAGAACAAGTCTGCAAGTGAGGAGAGAGATGGCCCTCGAGGGACGACATGAAAGAAAGGATAGGTGAGGCCTAGCTGCTGGGAAAGGTCTTGACTTGAGTGCCAATTGCAGAATGCAGAATCAGCTATATAATATTGCTCCTTTCTGGGTGCATACCACACTTCACAAAGTTTTGATATTTTTAAAGGTCTTGGTTGTTGGTGAATATTACAGTCACTCAAAAATAATCTGAAAATCTCAAACAGTAAAATTCCAGGTTATTGGTTTTGTGGGAATTCTTCCAGTTTGCCTTTTTTGTACACATAAACATAGGATCAGAAGGAAACAGCAGAATTCTACTTTCCTTTGAATCTGCCTAATTCATTGTGACTGGTCCTACCGATAGGTGTGGATCTGAATCTGGAAGGTACCTGCTGAAGTCTTGTGTCCCAGGACAAAGCACTAGACCAGGGCCACTAACAAAAGGAAAGAACTCAATGGTGAGAATACAAGTGGATAAGAGCTAAGGAGAGACTCAAAAGGCTACGGGCCACGAAGCTATGATTGTTTATAGGTCATTTACCCAGCACCCGCCCCTCCCAAGTCTGCTTATCTCTGGCATTTCTGGAGCATGCTGTTCCTTGTAGCCCAGGAGGGGGAGGGTTTTCCAGTTTCTGCCAACTGGTTTCTTTTACATTGACATGTTCATTTTGCTGCTGCTGTCTCTGGTCCCTGTTCTGCTGAACAGTATTCTTGGGAATCCTAAACTATTGATCACATTTGGAATGGCCCTGAAGTCTGTAGCTCTATGCTGGCACCTAACTTGTGTTGAATTCCTAGCACCCAATAGGCATCGAATCACTTAGTCAGTTAGTTAAAGTGTCTTTCTGAGCATCTAGAAGTATAATTCACACCAGCCTACATGTGTCCTGCCTTTAGCCAACTCTGTGCAGAGGGGTATGGCAAAATGTTGTATCCCCCAACCCTAGATTCCTTTTAGAGATTATTTCAGAGGCTGGGTAGCGATGCAGAATAGTAAGTAGCACAAACCAGAAACTCAGCATAAGAAGCCATTGATATCAAACAGCTTTACTTTCTGATAATGTCCTTGGACACTTCCTTTGTGGTACAGAGGTCAAACACCCAGCCTTTTGCTGGACTGGGTTGCTTTTGAGGACTGAGTAAGGTAAGCACACTTTGTATGCTTCACACGGCAGCAGCAGAATTATGACAGCAATGTAGGTTATTTATTGTAGGTCATGGGCTTGTGCTTGCCAGCAAGGAGTTACCATTACTTTGAAAATATTTTTAGCTCTTCGATAGAGCAGTGCTTACGGCTACATCCAAAACACAGGGGCACAGGACCGTGCTCTGCTTCTGGGCTCATCATTAGACATCTTTTAGAGACAGCACAGCTTAGCTAGGCATGGAGTGCAGATGCCAAATAGCCGCACCAACCCCATGGGTGGAACAGTTTCTCCTTACTTTTCAGACCACTGTCTGGAAGAATTTCTTACTTGTCCTCAATTTGCTGTGCTGGGAGTTTCCCAGATAACCAACTAAAGTCAGAACATGACTTCAGCATCTAGGTCATTTGAGGTATGTCAGAGGAAGCCTGTACAGAAAATTCTTAAATGAGTTTCGAATTTTAAGCTCCAGTGGTAATGGACAGTGGGTCAATGGAGCTCTATTAAGAGACTAGGTTGGGGTAAAGTGGCTTCTTTGTGACTCTTTCCGGACTGAGAGCATTAATTTCAAGACGGATCAAGAAGATGTTTCCTGGGGGAAAACCAATGCATGGCCATGAGTAGTCTGTGGAATCCTGGGGACCCCATCCCTGTTTAATTCAAACAATGTTGAAAAAAAAATTCTGGTTCAACCCTGCAGGAGTTGGGAAGCATTCCTCAAAGGTTCTGGAAGGTTACATAGCCCAGAGGGAGTTGAAAACTAAATTGAATTCTTTAGCTTTACAATTTCTTTCCCCAGCTGGATCTTCCACCTTCCATTATTTAACGTGCTTTCGAGTACTGGCCTTTTTCCTCTTCTTAAGTCCCAGATAAGCCATAACTAATACTTAAAGAATTATGGATTCATAGAATAGACAGCTTAAAATAAACATAAAGATGCCTGCAATTCTCGTGGAAAATAACAACTGTCTATTCCAAGGACTATAAATACAACCCTAGACCAGAGTTCTAAATCTTTTTCAGGGGAAGCCAGGCTGTTAAACAAGTTAATTATATTGTCCTACATGTCGGACAGAAGGTCATGAAACTTTGAATGCTCGTTGCCGCTCTATGCATTATAAAAATTGCACTCTCATCAGAGTAACAACCCAGCCATCCCCTTTCAATCAGTACTTCATTCCATGCATTCAGAAGCTGCAGCTCAAAATCTGTAGCCGGGGGCAATCCAAAGAGACAGAAACGGAGGAGTGGATGGGTGTTTCTGGCAACCCACCTCCCCGCAAGAAGTGCTAGCACATTTTGCAGGAGAAAGGTTTAAAGGTGTGACTGAAAATACGAAAAAGAGTTTTCACAAAGAAATTGGTGCAGCTTGAACAAGAAGAAATGACTGGACTGGGTATCTCAGCAAGCTGCTTCCATCTCTGTCATTGGCTTAGTGCTGGTGTCTCCCAGTCTGTGTCAATCCCTTGTGTTAAGTTTTACAATTTATTTTATTATTCTCTGCGTATAGATAGATGTTTTGCTTGCAAGTATGTCTGTGCATCATGTTTGCGAAGTGCCTCCAGAGACCAGAAGAGGGCCTCTGATCCCCAGGGACTGGAGTTAAGCTTGGCTGTGAGGGTCCATATGGGCGCTGGGGATGGGACTTTGAAGAGCGTCCAGTGCTCCTTACCGCTGAGCCATCTCTTCAGGTTCCGTGTGTTAAGTGTTGGCGTAGCAGACTAAGCTGCCTGTTTAAAAGCAGAGCCGCCAGGAGAGAGGCCCTCACTAGCCACTGACACTGTAATGTGAGTGACCAGACAAGGGGGGTTGTAAGGAAAGGATTGAAGGAATGTGAAGGATCTCCAAAATCAAAGTATACATTGTTGCAAGGCTTGATCCGTAGGTGAATGTATGAAATCTTGTTGCTTTGAACGATTTAAGGTGCTTTAGTTCAAAGGGCTCACACGCGGCTGTGGGGATGGCATGTGGGGATGGCGTAACTGTGTGACAGGAAGCCACAGGGATAATATGCTGCTGAAGACCATCCCCCAGTGACCAGTCTCCTCCAGCTGCCTCTCATCCCCTAAACTTTTCACATTTTCCCCAAACAGCACCACCAGATGGGGACCAAGTACTCAAAACATGAAGCTATGGAGGGTATAATGGATTTAATCCCTGACAGGGAAGAAGGGTAGATCGCCGGCAGAGCCATATTTTTATTCTTTGTATGTGGAGTCCCATTGGCGTGTTCTTGTCGTAAGAGTGGAAGGTTAGATTAGAGAGGAAGGCCAGGGTACAGTCTTGTTCTTCCCCACCTACACAAATTCAGGCTCCCAGCCTCTCTCCCCTCTTCCTATTCTCTTGAGTTTTAATTTTACTAGATCACCTTCCTCTGACCTTTGTTTCCGGTCTCTTCTGTAATTTATTCTTGGCCTCTCTAAACATATGGCCTATTTGGTCCTGAGACAGCCCTGCCATCTCAAGGGTAGTTCCCTTCCTAGGGGACGAATTGGTTGACTGGGAGACACAGATATCTAATAGCAACTCGGAGCGAAAGAACGGGAGTGAAAGGTGCTTCCCTGAGGAGAAAGGCTGAAGGAAAACGGCTTCCTGCATCCTCTGTCTGGGTCATTGAGAAGGAAGGGAAATGAGTGATGGCTGAGGGGTACTGACTCAGTTTAAGGGCTGCTTGTCAGGACTGAGGACTGAGATGGCTCAAATAGTAAAAATGCTGGCTACTCTAGTCTGATGACCTACTTGACTTGGATCCTTGGAACCCACAGTGGAAGGAACGAAACAATCCCAAAAGCTGTTCTTGGATTTCTACATACATACCATGCCATGAGTGTCCAAGCTAACACACACACACACACACACACACACACACACACACACACACACACACACACAGTTATGATGATAGATTAATTAAAATAGTGTAAAAGCAACAGAGGGGATTGACTTGTCTAGGGGAATACTACAGAGGAAATAAAGAAGAAACTAACTTGTGATGTACAATAACTAGTTTTAAGGGTTATGTAACCCTGTTGAGTAGAAATCTTCTACTAAACTAACAAAAGGCAAATCTTTCTGGTTAAACAGGGACTATACAGCCAGAAAGCCAGCCCAAGGGTCTCACTCTGCCACCTCCTGAAACTTTCTTGGAGAATCCCAGGCTTTGCTGAAACACAGTTTGGGCCTTGGTAGGAGGTTTTTGGTGTGCAAAGCACTTCCAAGTATCCTTCTACACTGGATCCTAACAAAAACTCATCCTTGTCACCTTGCAGCTGAGGAAGTCAGGCCAAGACTGCTGAGGGCAGTGACCTAGTCATTCTGGTCCTAAGAAGGACCTCAGTACGTATCTGGCCAAAGGAAGGGATCACTGGGCTTGAGGTCTCCTGAGAGGTACCTGCAGTCTGATATGAAGCCTAGCTCTCTGTGTGTAGCCACTGTGAATAAGTCCAGTTTTTAGAACATAAAGCTCAAGACTTGGGCTATTTGTAGATACAGAAAGACACACATACAGAGAACAAGAACTCTGTACCACAGGGATCCTCACGTGTCTGACTGCTTTTCCCACCACATGAGTGAATGATCCTAAAGTGGACTGTCCCCAGATCCGGACAAAGGAATCAGCCAGAAGTATCAGAAAAGGACCCAAGGAAGAATTAGACGAGGCAGCCTTTAAGGTAGTTGAGAACAGAGAGGCAAATGTGCAATGGAAAGGGTTGGGTTGACACCCTTAGAGCATCGATGATGAGCTTGTGTCAGCACCAGTGTTAGCCCAGTAGTGCCAGACTTGTCTCAGCACCTTGCCTAAACTCAGGTGACATTTAGAAAGAGACCCAGGTTTCACTCTGTTTGTCACCCGCTCTAGGCTTGCAGATGGATGAAGTCTTTGCCGGGTGCCACGCCCTTGCTCTTATTGTATATTGAGAATTCCACACCCATCTTCCTCCACCACCTGCCTCTTCCACAGCTCCTTATGGGTTTGCTCTTTGTACTTTGGTTGGGTCAAGTGGCCAGACTTAAGCACCGCCCTCCCCCTTCTTCTCTGATTTTCTTTCCCATCTGCCTTTAATCTATCCACCCACATTTTTTTTTCTCTTCAAAGTACTTCATTATCTCTGTCTACTGCATGTTCTCTTTGATGATGAGAGGGAAAAAAGTCACCCAGGGTACTCCACAGTCTGTCTCCTCATTCTGGGTATCCTCTATTGAGGAAATTGTTACTCCATATTTATTTTTTCATTTCCTACAGATGATATGTTTTAGAATATTCAAAAATAAAGATCATACTTTTAATAATGACAAAATGCGGCCTGTATAAAGAAAAGGTCTGGAAGAAAATGGTTTTAGCAGGAACCTGTGTCATCCTGAGGTCCCACAAATGTCTGCTCCCCAGGGCTCTTCATCAAGGTGAGCAGCATAAAGCAGGTCAGGGAAGTTGCACCTTTTGTCCTGGGATCTTGGGTTAGCAGTTAAGCACACCTCAGCTGACCTTATGAACTCTGACTTCTGTCTTTTTGCCTAGGACATTTCTAGCGGTGCTTGAGCTCTTAATCAATTGATGTGTATGTGTGGCCTCCTACCAGTTTTCACTACTAAATTCAACAATTAGAAATCCACTGAAATTGAGGTAGTCTTGCATTTTGATTGGCATAGAGTCTAACCAGTTCATGTTGTAACAAACATACAGGTTTCTACCAATGGCGATCACGTAATGGCAAAGGCAGGTATGCTGATGGGTGCAGGAAGCTGAGATATCACATCTTCAACCACAACAGGAAGCAAAGAAAAGAGGAAACAGGAAGTGGGGTGAAGCTGGGAACTCTCAAAGCCCACCCATAGAGACTTACTTCCTCCAGCAAGTCTGTATCTCCCACAAGCTTTAAGGCATCACCACCCATTGTCGAATGTGTTCAAATACCTGAACCTATGAGGGGCTTCTCTTACTTAAACCCCACATCTTGGATCATATTTGCCCATTTCCACTCACTTAAATCAGACTCTGATGCTGCGTCACCTAAAGACCCCTTTAATTTTGGTTCATGCCGAACTGAACCCCTGTATATGAACTTTTTACACTTCTTGCACTCAGTGTTTTATTTTCAGTGCTGTTAATTACAGTTTCTAGTTCTGTCTTCTATGGGTAACCTCTAGGCCCTTTAAGATTAAGTAACTTTGTTAGTGATGTTGAGGGCACTTTTACAGATACTTTGTACCCCATAGGCAGTAAGTAACAAGGTTTTGGTTATTAAGGTCTATAGCAAGTAAAGTTTGCTAACTGTTAAACTACCCAGCTGTTCCTGTGGCTGGTACATACCACAGTGGTACCCTTGGGTCAGACAGGACAGGAGGATCCCAACTTTCTGGGTCAGGATGAAAGAATAACACTAAAATGGGACCTTTCTTATCTTGGTGATTCTCCCGAAGTGTCAAAGCTGAAAATAATGGGTTCTAGGTACTGAAAGACCCCCCGGAGGCTCAGGCCTCCAGGATTTCGGTCCAGGACCACGAGACCCCAATCACCTGGCAGAGTCGAAAGCTTGATGCAAACAGCATGAGGCTTTATTGTAGTTGTTTAACAAGCTAACCCCATGTTAGCTCGGGCCTTTCATCCATCCATCCATCATGGCGGATGGCTGGGAAAGACAGCTCGATCTGCATAGAGATCTTATAAGGCAGCGTAAGGGGAGTGTCTAGGGGTACACACAGGCTCAGGATTGGTATGCCTCCGGGCTTGGAGGGCTTGCCCTGTGTTAATTGGTCAACTGGTTGCTATGGCCCATAGGCCCTCCCAGGATGGTTGCTATGCTCTGGGAGTCATTGCTGTGCACTTGTCCGTAAAGCACACCCAGAGCCGTAAAGCATAGCACCACCAGCTAACTTCTGATTGGTTCCTTGCCATGAGGCAGGCATCTGACCTCCTAGTGACCAAGGCAAGGTCAGAAAAGCAGGTGCTACGCTGTTATGGCTGCTGAAATGGGGAGCTGGTCCCTTCAATACATAAGACTGTCTATGCAGAATTTACAGAGTAATAGACACAAGTTTTATCAGCAATATCTGGACTATCATAGAAAAGATTAAGAGTTCATTAGCCGATGTAGTCTATAGACTGGACCCAAGTTTCATTTTTCCTCAATGTCCTTGCTAGTGTTCCTGCTTGCTGTGGCCTCCAGAGTGAGGCCTTCTCACCATCTTAGAAGGAACATGGCTCCCAGGGAGAGTGAAAGCCCCAATCCATGCAATGGCTTCTAATGTCTATCAAAAGCAGTTCTCACTTTCTCCTTCCCCTCCTCAAATTAGCCTCCTCATTAGTCTGTAAGTCTGTGAACACACTTGCCTCAGGCTTTCACATGTCTTCGCTCAGGCTAATCAACTCACCTTCTTAAAGTGTCCCTCACTCACTGAGGTCCACCCTACTTAAAACGGCTCTATAAATTTTCATCTAGACAATTCGTGTGTCCTGTTCTACTTTCTCCAGAGCAGTCATACCATAGCATGGAATCTTTCATCACTTTATAGTTTACTGTGTGTCTCTGAGGGTGGGAATTTTCCTTTTTGTTGTTCACTGATTTATGGAAAGCATCCATTGTGCTGTTAAAACATGGCATGCACTTGTTTCCAGTATCTGTTATAAGCTAAGTCAGGATTTGCAAGAACAAAGGATGGCTCATCAAACCCATTTCCCATAACAGCCATATTGTTCCTTGTATATGACTCCTATTCATACACATCAGCTCTCAAATTTTTCAAAGCGGGCCCTTTCACTGAAATGATCTCTCATTATTGTTTACCAGGAGTTAAGGAAGCTATTCAAAGTTGTTTTTATCGCTAAGGCAGACTCCATTCGAGTGTAGATAATAAGAAAAAGGTTTTCTGCCTCATTTTCCTCTTGTTCTATTTTATTTGACTTTTGGCGTTTCATTGTACTTCCTTCCCAGCTGAAAGAGACAATTCATCTGTGTATTTTATCTTAACAGAAGGAGGAAGAGGGATCAAGTGAGCACACCTAGGCAAAAACAAACAGAACCAGGAAGGAAGGGAGAGATGCGTGAAATTAGTTTGAACAGCACTGTTGACAAAGCTAACCTCTACAATCAGGCTCACACACACTGAGGTTGAGATACCTGTCGTCGCAGATTTCAATGGGTGCTCAGTCTCAGAACCGAAGGTAGAAGCGCTGACTAATTTTAAATCCTTATGCCTTTCTACAAATCACATAGATATTCATAGGATTTGTAGCTTAGAGACAGGACCACATGCTGACCTAGCACCATGCGTTGTGTAGACTTGGATCTGTCACTCTCTAGAGTAGAAATAATGATACCCAAGCAACACTCTTTTGCAGAGTTGTAGAACAAAGAGGAAAAACTCTTTAGGAAAGCCATTTATTTTGTGATTTTGGGGTACTGGAATTGTTTAAAATTTCCAGGAATCGAGGGATTCATTTATTACAGAACAAAGGCAATGAGGTACATGTGAATTTCCATAAAAAACAAACAAACAAAAAAACCTAAACATTATTCTATTTACTCACACTGGGGAAAATAATCTTTTTATTCTTAAGTATTAGCATCCATCAGTTTGGAAATCCAGCCATCAGCTTGACGTAGGATAGGAAGATAGGGAAATTATGGGATCAAGGAAGAGGAATCTGGTTGAAGCTTCTCACCAGCTAAGAATTGAGAACTCTAGTACCGTTAACCACACTTGCTGTGAAAACTGCCAAAGAGGGCTCTTACACTTATTAGGCATTAAGACTACAGCCAATACTATTGCCAAAGCATTGATCCCTTTACTCAGGACCCGTCTTCCAGTTGCTTTGAAAGCTCATGCTAAAACACCTCAGCTAATCCCTTCTTTGAGGTCTTGCTTCTTCACAGGAGTGTGCCACCCACTCTGCCCTGTGTGGCTGGCAGCCAAGGACCAACTGGCAGTTACAAAAGGCTGCAGGGCTCTCCCACATCTCAGGACAGAGTAAGCTCAAGCTAGACTTTCCAAGGTCCCATTCTTGTTCTGCCTCTGTCTTTTCCCCATCTTGCTTTCTTCCCTCTGTTAGAAGATCGTTTCCTTCCTCAAAAGCATTTCCTCACTGGATGGCATGCACATATCTGTCAGAAGCTTCTAGAAACATGACTTAAGACAAGAGCCATGTTTCCTTTGATTTTTCAAGTGCATGTACTCTGGCAGTTAAATGATTCTGAAATCAGATTGTACCTTACAGCCATCACTGTTTGCCAAGTTAAATCTTGTGTGTGTGTGTATAATTTTCTGTTCTTTGACATGAAAATGTGCAGAATGAGTGTCAACCCTTTGAAGAAAATCCTGAGACAACAACAAGGATCCTTTACTGGATCATCAATATTTTTGATAGCGCAGGGGACCGAATTTTATGGAGAAATAAACATGAATGACAGAGTTGAATAGTTGAAATGTTGAGCCAGACTGAATGGGAAAAAGTTCAAGAACTGTGTTGGGTTCTGCCCTTTGCTTTTATCTTGCCTTTAGTGCATACAAGCAGTGGCCGTGCAATTATAAGCGCAATCTTACAAGAGTCAGCTCCAGATGGATTGTAGACACAGCTGTGACAGGTAGGCGGGCAGACTTGGTTGCAAGGTAACACGGAACACCACCCACACAAGCTTCGTATTTTTGAGGGCAAATGATTATTGTGGAGGAGACTGAAAGGCGACATCAGTTATAAGGAAAATAATCAACAGATTGAATCATATTCAATGAGAAGGTGTTCTTCGTTCACTAGAACGGTGACAAAGCCAGGGACATGGTGAAAAAGTATTTGTAAGGTTTATATCTAAGAGGAGATTATATTGGTCACAATGTAAAGATCTGCCAAGCCATAATAAGGACATACATAGTCTGACAGGGTATAGAACAACATCTTGAACATAAATATCACAAATGAAGGTATCACCTGGTCAATAAACCTATGGAAGTGATTGACTTCATTAGTTACCAGGAAAATGCACAATAAAACCACCTTCTGGATCAATACAGAACTAAAAATGGCTGATGTCAAAGTGTGAGCTTCTCGGGTAACTACAACTTTTAGCTGCTGTTGGTGGGAGCAGCAAGTGGGCTCCTGCTTTGGAAAACTGCTTGGAAACACAACTAAGTATCTACTCTGGCCCAGCAAGTCTCCTTTGAGATATGTACCCAACAGAAATGTATATGAATGTTCATCAAAACAGAAGTACAAGAATTTTTATAGCAGCTCTATTTGCAGCAGCTCCCCTACCCAAACTATGAATAGCAAAGTGCCCATAAATAATGCAATGGATCAGTGTGCTGTGCATACTAATACAATAAAATGAGGCATTCTATCCTATGTGCTGCAGGATGGTTCCAGAAACCCAGGGTATCCCAGCCTCCGGGTGCTCTAGTCCCTTAAAGTGATGGATTTGTGTACAACCTAATCACTTCATTTTTATGCATAACTCATCTCTAGATTGCTTACAATTATATGACATTGATGCCATGTAAACAAATTTTATTCTGCTTTGACAAGGGAACAACCATATGAAGAAAACTGTACCTGTTTAGTATCCAAACATGATTAAATCTACAGAGGTGGGGCTTGGTTTGGAGGACTCACTACTGTTTTATTAGCTATCACGAGAAAACACCACAACTACAAATTGTACTTAATCTGTAATGTTTTGACAACGAGTTTCTTTTTGTTTTAAGATGGTACAAGAACAACATCCCTTAGGTAGAAAACACATTTCAGAGTTTTAATTCAATACTTTTTTTTAGTTTCTTTTTTTTATTTGAATTACAAACAAGATTGAATTACATGACAACCCCAGTTCCCTTCTCCCTCCCTTCCTCCCCTATCACCCCCCCCAGCTAAAACCCTACCTATCACATAACCTTTCTTCTATTCTTCCCCTGACTCAAAAGGCTAAGGATATTTGATGGTTTCTCTCTCTGCCTCTCTCTCTCTGCCTCTCTCTCTCTGCCTCTCTCTCTCTCTCATTAAAATATATTATTTTCTCATACACCATATTTTTATTACAGTTTCCCCTACCTCTACTCTTGCCAGTTCTTTCCCACCTTCCCTCCATCCTGATCCACTCCTTTTCTGTCTCTCATTAGAAAACAACAGGCTGCTAAGAGGTAACAGCAAAACGTGACAAAATAAAACGCGAGGAATCCGAAACTATCATATCGCAGTTGTTCAAGGCATATCGACCAAAGGAAAAGAACCCCCAGAGAAGGCACAGGAGTCAGAGACCCACTTGTTCACACACTGAGATGTTTGTTCCATGAAAAAATACTAAACTGAGAGCTCACACACACACGCACGCACGCACGCACGCACGCACGCACAGGACCTGGTGCAGGCCGGCTTCAGCCCTGTGCATGCTGCTCGAGTCCCTGTGACTTCACGTGACTGTTTCTCAGCTGATTTAGACAGTCTTGTTCTCCTGGTGTCACCCATCCCCTCTGACTCTTACTTTCCTTCCAACTCTTCTGAGGAGTCCTCTGAGCTCTGAGGGGTGGGCCTCGACGGAGACCTCTCATTTAGAGCTGCGTGTTCCAAGGTCTCTCTCTGCGTGGTGGTTACGTGTTCATTCCCATCGGCTGCTGGAGGAAGCCCCTTTGAGATGGCCGAATAAGGCATCGATCTATGAGTACAGCAGAATTTGATAGTCTTTCTTGATGCCCCAAAAGCCGCAGACGTTGGAGGAAGCTTCTGCCCCACTGACCAGCTCCCAAATAACCACACAGAGACTTATTATTAATTATGAATGTTGGGCAGATAGCTTAGACTTGTTACTAACTGGCTCTTACAACTTGAATTAGCCCTCATTTATGAATTTACCTGCTTCCATGTGGCTCACGGATAACTTCTTCCTGCCTAGTTACTGGCGAGTTAACCCTTTATTAAACTAATGAGAGCAGCACATAGTCAGTGTACAAAAGGGCTATTCCACAGCACACAGATCCCAAATTAGTCATATGAACACAACGGGAAACTAACAACCTGTTTTCTCCTGTACACTGTGTACCTGTACTGTAATGGTCAGTGTGTTAGAGGTATCCAATACATTTTGAATTATGATATTTTCAACTCAGGGTGGGCTTATTGGAATGTAACCCTATTGCAACTTAAGAGTCATGTAATGGCATGGGTGAATATTATCAACACAATGCCAGACACATCTGAACTTAACAGGGTATATCATATATATTTCCATTTGTACATAATCCAGACACACTAACAGTATTTTCTTGAAACCACACTGATACTTACCTTTGGAGGGGTGCAGCATCTGAGAGGAGGCTTAAGTGTTCCCTGGGTTTGACCACATTCTAACTTTCGACCAGGGCTCTATTTGCATGGATATGCTTACATAAAAGTTGGGGGGCTTCACTTATGAAGGTTTCTCTCTCTTTTTTCCCCTTGCAAACATATTCAAATGAAACCAGAGTGGGAGCCAAAATGAAACGAACAGGATCCAAATGCCCTGAAAGGAAGATGGTGGAAGAGTGGGGTGTTCCAGCTCTTTCTACTCCTAGCTGGCGCAGGGCAATATTTGGAAGTCGTGCTGCGCTCTTTCATCCTGAGCCCCACCCGCAGCCCGGGGCTTTACTGAGAACACTGATTGAATGCCACACTGTCATTTTCTTCTGTGCTCTCTGTCTTCCAGCTGGGGTGTAAGGGAAATAGCCAGGCAGACAATTCCATTGCTGATGTGGGGTTTTCAGAGGGAAATTATGGGGACTACCCAGCTGTGATGAAACTCCTCAATGTCTTCCCCCAGGACCCATTATTTTACAAACTGCAACTATTAAAAATGATTTAGAGCCGCTTGCCAACTTTTCCATGCTGTTAGATTCACTTGAATCTCACCTAGCTCTTAAACAGAATACAGATGGTCAAACATGCCTGCTCTCAAAATGCCACGGAGTCTGATGACTGCTCCTCAGAAAGTTGAAATCTACAGCATCATTGATGTCAATGTTTTCTCCCAGATAGCCCCTATTTTATCTGTTCTCATTTTTTTTTCTCCTGGATCCTGTCTTTCCTATCAATATCTTCTTGCTTTGCATCCTGCCCCCCCCACACTGCCCCTCTATTAAAGATGTCTCTGTGCTTTGGTTTCTCAGTGTCTTCCAAAGACAGGGACAACCTCTCAGGTTCCTCACTCCTTATAGAAGTTCTTTATTTAATTATATTCATTTTCTGCCTTTATTCCTTTTGATGATTCATCAAGAAAAGTAGATGCCTGAGGTGAGTGGTAAGCCTGTAAGGCTCACTCAGTTTCTGCTGTGGAGAGACTGTGACAGCTCCTAGGTACAGCCTGGCATCCCAGTCACCCTGTTACCTTAGGAGCTATGGTGGAGACAAAGGTTAACAGATCCGTGGTCATACAGTAGCAGCCTTGAGTAGATCTAGAGGTAATTACTACAAGGCAGCTACTCCTAAGCTTGATGTCAGTGTTGGGGACCTAACTGTGGAAAGGGGCCACTGTCTGCTTCACTTTGTATTTTCACCTCAGAGGAGGCTGCTCTGTGCAGTTAACATCTAAGGAATGGAAAAGAGTATATTTTTCTTCTTGAAGAAATGCTCAAGAGACCTCCCAGTAGTTGAGCACTGTGGCAGAGAAAAAGTCTTTAGTGTGACAAGGCATGGGAGCAGGAATGACAAAATTACAAGTCACTTCTAAGATGTACATTTGAAAACCAGAGAATAATGAGATATTTTGAGTAGAAGCAAAATGGGCAATTTTACTACTCACCTATCATATTAGTTGGCTTTTTGGGGGTCTGTATGATGTGGAGATAGGTTAGCTTTGTCCATGAGAACAGAAAAAAGGTAAACCATTTCCCATCAAAGTCACTCTTGTTTATCCTATAGTATAAAACACCCCTAGTCACAATGAGAAGCTAGAAGCCAATCCAAGGAGATTTTTGTCCAGGAGTGTTGGTATTAGCTGTTCTTTGAATTTCTGGTAGAATTCTGTACTGACGCCATCTGGCCCTGGGTTTGTTTTTTTTTTTTTGGTTGGGAGACTTTTGATGACTGCTTCTATTTCATTGGGGGTTTTATAGGTCTATTTAAACTGCTTATCTGTTCTTAATTTAATTTTGGTAATTGAAATCTATCCAGAAAATTGTCCATTTCCTTTAGATTTTCCAATTTTGAGGAATACAGGTTTTCAAAGTATGACTTAATGATTCTCTGGATTTTCTCAGTGTCTGTTGTTATGTCCCCCTTATCATTTCTGATTTTATTAATTTGAATGTTCACTCTCTACCATTTGGTAAGTTTGGATAAAGGTTTGTCTATCATGTTGGTTTTCTCAAAGAACCAGCTCTTTATCTCATTGATTCTTTGTATTGTTTTCCTAAGTTTCTACGGTATTGATTTCAGCCCTCAGTTTGATTATTTCCTGGTGTCTACTCCTCTGGGGTGCGTTGCTTCTTTGTGTTCTAGAGCTTTCAGTTGTGCTGTCAATTCTCTAGTGTGACTATTCTCCAGTTTCTTCATGTGGGCACTTAGTACAATGAACTTTCCTCTTAACACAGCTTTCAAAGTGTCCCATAAGTTTGGGTATGTTATGTCCTCATTCTCATTGAATTCTAGGAAATCTTTAATTTCTTCCTTGACCCAGGAATGGTACAATTGGGCATTATTCAATTTCCATGAGTTTGTAGGTTTTCTGCAATTTGTGGTGTTGTTGAATTCTAACTTTAAAGCATGCTGATCTGATAAGATACAGTGGGTTATTTTAAATTTTTTGTACCTGTTGAGGTTTGCTATGTTGCCAAGTATGTGGTCGATTTTAGAGAAGGTTCCAAGTGGCACTGAGAAGAAGGTATATTCTTTTGTGTTTGGATGGAATGTTCTATAGATGTCTGTTAAACCCAATTGGGCCATAACTTCTGTTAGTTCTTTTGTTTCTTTGTTAAGTTTCTGTCTGGTGGTCCTGTCTAGTTGTGAGAGCGGGGTGTTGAAGTCTCCCACTATAAGTGTGTGAGGTTTTATGTGTGATTTGAGTTTTAGTAATGTTTCTTTTATGAATGTGGGTGCCTTTGTATTGGGGGCATAGATGTTCAGAATTGAGACTTCATCTTGATGGATTTCTCCTGTGATGAGTAGGAAGTGCCCTCCTTCATCTCTTTTGATTGATTTTAGTTTAAAGTAGAATTTGTTAGATACTAGGATGGCTACACCAGCTTGTTTCTTTGGCCCATTTGATTGGAAAAATCTTTTCCCAACCCTTTACTCTGAGGTACTGTCTGTCTTTGAAGTTGAGGTGTGTTTCTTGTATGCAGCAGAAGGATGAATTCTGTCTTCATACTGAGGGATATTAATGACCATTGATTGTTCATTTTTGTTTGTTTTGGATTTGTTGTTGGTGGTGGTATTGTGTGTGGATTTCTACCCCATTTTTCTTTTGGCTGTTGGTAAAATGGGATTATCTATTGCCTATGTTTTTCTGGTTGTAGTTAACTTCCTTGGGTTGGAGTTTTCCTTCCAGAACTTTCTGTAGGGCTGGATTGGTAGATATGTATTGTTTAAATCTGGTTTTGTCATGGAATATCTTGTTTTCTCCATCTATATTGATTGAAAGCTTTGCTGGGTATAGTAGTCTGGGCTGGCATCTGTGGTCTCTTCTGGCTTTCAGAGTTTCCATGGAAAAGTCAGGTGTAATTCTGATAGGTTTGCTTTTATATGTTACTTGATCTTTTTCCTTTGCTGCTCTTAATATTCCTTCTTTATTCTGTATGTTTGGGGTTTTGATTATTATGTGGTGAGGAGGCTTTATTTTTGTGGTCTACTCTATTTGTTGTTCTGTAGGCTTCTTGAACTTTCATCGGCATGTCTTTCTTTAGGTTGAGAAAGTTTTCTTCCTTGATTTTGTTGAATATGTTTTCTGTGCCTTTGAGTTGGGTTTCTTCACCTTCTTTTATACCTATTATTCTTACGTTTGGTCTTTTCACTGTGTCCCATATTTCCTGGATATTTTGTGTTAGGGATTTGTTGTACTTAAGATTTTCTTTTGTCGATGAGTTTATTTCTCCTAGTGTATCTTCAATGCCTGAGAGTCTCTCTTCCATCGCTTGTATTCTGTTGGTCATGCTTGCATCTGTAGTTCCTGATCATTTACCTAGCTTTTCTATTTCCAGCATTCCCTCAGATTGTGCTTTATTGTCTATTTCAGTTTTTAAGTCTTGAACTGTTTCCTTAAAAGATTTGTTGATTTCTTCTATTTTTTGGTTTGTTTTATTCTTCCATTTCTTTAAGGGATTTTCTCATATCCTCTTTGAGGGCCTCTCTCATTTTCATGAAGTTGTTTTTAAGGTCATTCTCTTCTGCTTCATCTGTGTTGTGATGTTCAGGTCTTGCTGGTGTAGAGTCCCTGGACTCTGGTGGTGTCATATTGCTTTTTCTGTTGTTGAATGCATTTTTATATTGTCTTCTTCCTATCCCTTCTTCCAGTGAGTGTAGAAAGAGTCTCTTCCTCTCCTGGTGGGTACGGGACCAAGGTTCCCTTCCAGTAGGTGCAAACAGGTCCAATAATCTGATGTCTCTCCTCTTCCCATGGATGCAGGCAGGACTGGTACCGGGGCCTTGGCAGTCTCTGGGTAGGCTGGATCCTGCTGGGTTGGGATCTTTGGTGAGTAGTCCCTAGGTCTCAGGTGTCTTTGAACAGGGCAGAGGAAGGTGGGTCAGAAACAGGCCCAAGCTCACCTAGTCCCATGAGAGGAGGAAGGGACTAGGACCCTTGCAGTCTCTGGGTGGGCTGGATCCTGCCAAATTTGGATCCGCAGCACCCAGTCCCAGGCCTCAGGTGTCTCCAAGTAGAGCAGAGGAGGGTGGGCTGGACACAGGCCCAAGCTTACCTAGTCCCATGGATGGAGGCAGGACTGGTTCTGGGGCCTTGGCAGTCTCTGGGTGGGCTGGATCCCACCGGGATGGGATTCACCACCAGCAGTCCCCAGCTCAGTGAAGGATTTCAACAATAACACAGTGGGGCTTCCCAGTCTTTTCCGATGGGCTTTCTAATGCCTTTTGTGATGATGTTTGGCAGCTGATCTCTTTGTTACTTGTTATTTGTTCTTTTACTTTTCCTTGGCACATGCTTAATTAACTCACTCATTTGAAATAGTAGGTATGGTTGTCATAGGTTGTTCTCCACAGGGAATGTCCCTCCCTTGGCTTTGGGATGCTACCTTGGGGGTTTGGGGAAGATGGTCTGCCAGTTGGGATGAGAAGGGCCTGGCACAATTTAGCTTGTCCCCAGTATCCAACTGTAGAGACTGGTTGCTCCCCAATAGAAATGAATTTCACCCCCTCCCCAAGTGTCACACCTGTCCCACTGTTCCTATAACCCCACCTGTCCTCTAGGATTAACCTTGATTCAGTAACAGAAAAATCTCTCTAGGCAAATGAATGCTGCAATCCTGCATCTTTTGCTTTGAGGAACTAGATTTTTCTTTTTTGTGTGTGGTTGCCCACTAAGTGAACAACTCTGACAGCTGTAGACACATCTAGAAAATAGGAAAATGCCCTAAGGACACTTTTGAGTGGGGAGAGATGAGAGCAACGTCCTGCAATACAGGGACAGTCACTAGGGGAATAGTTGTCATCCCCTGTCTGTAGAGTCAAGGTTAGTTTCTTAGGTTATAAAGCAAAGAAAATAATGCCTTCCCCTAGGTTAATAAGAAGACAGAAAGGAAACATGATTCAAGCAGTAGATTTGGCTTGGAACAAAGTAAAAGCAGAATAAAGTATTGTCATTCCCCTGGTTCCTCTTCCTCCCAGCAGACTCCTAATTGTTCCCCTGAAGTGATACATATTTCATCTGGACGTTCCACTATCCACAACTCAGTGCCATCCCGTTCACACAGTGAAGGCGGTTGAGCGTTATAGTCTTTGTTTGGGAAGATGTGTGATAACCCTAATACTTTGTGGCTGTGGGAAGAAGATAGGGTGTTGAAGGATGACCTGTGGTCTTTTGTGCATCATCTTGGTAGCTTCCTTCCCTGGATGCAGAATTTCACCATGTTCACAATAACTGCAGTGCAACTCTGGGTGTTGCTGTGAGGATTACTTCAGGGAGGATTAGTAAGGAGGAAACACCCTCTCTTAATATGTGTGACACCGTTCATGAGTTTGGGGCTCAGAGCGAATAAAAGGGAACAGCATGAAGCTAGCTGAATGCTGGAATTTTCCTGCTCTCTGCTTCCTGTTCCACCATAACGTGAACTGCTTAGCCTTGCCACACCCTCCCAGACACAACAGATGAGCCCTGTAACTATGACCCAAATAAGTCCTTCCCCTTTTGAAGTGACAGTTGCCATGACTGTGTATTTCCTATTAGTTAATGAATAAAGCTGTTTCAGCTAATGGCTTAACAGAGTAAAACCAGGTGAGAAATCCGAACAGGAATACAGAGATGTGTAGGTGGAGTCAGAGAGACACCATGTAGCAGCTGGGGAGGCAAGAGGCCCGGGCATTACCGATAAGCCAAGGCAACGTGGAGATACGCAGATTAATAGTAATGGGTTAATAGTTACTGGCTAGTAAGAAGCCTGAGCCATTGGCTAAACAATTGTAACTGATACTGAGTCTCAGAGTGATTATTTCATTAAGTGGCTGCAGGACCCGGTGGGTGGAGAGAAAATGTTTCCAGTGGGACTGACATAGATGGGAAAAAAAAATCTTCTACAGACAGTGATGCTAACATAACTAACACATCACCTCACACCAATGAAGATGTGCATAACCTCCTTGCATCAAATGCTTTGTGAAGAGCTACTTGAATCAGGCTCTTTCAGATGCGTACACTGTGTACCTACATGAATCTAGATGGTATACCTTACTAAACACCAGGGTGTGTGTGTGTGTGTGTGTGTGTGCGTGTGTGTGTGTGTGTAAGTGTGCATACACATTTGTGAAAATGCATGTGGAAGCCAGAGGTTAATGTCAGTGTCTTCTTCAATTACTGTTCATCTTCTGTTTGTTTGAGGCAGAGTCTGTCACGGAACATGGAACTCACTGATTGGCTAGACTGACTGTTCGGTGAACTCCTCAAATCCATCTGTCTCCACCTCCACAATTCTGGGATTACATGCGCACACTGTCATGCTCAGCCTTTTAGCGGAGTGCTGGCTATGCTACTCAAGTCTTGAAACTTGTATAGCAGTTACTTTACTGAATGAGTCATATCCCCATTTCCCATGTTAAAATCTTATCCGACCCCTCATATATTATGGTCCTTTGTTGACTGAAACAATATTATGGTATGGGTGACTCTCTCTCTCTCTCTCTCTCTCTCTCTCTATATATATATATATATATATATATATATATATATATATTATATATATATATATATGAATTTCATGTAGCACAGACATTTCATGTACCTGCGTATTTTTATGAAGCGACCTTTATTATACATTAAATATGTGTAGTTTTATACTTTGAGATGTATGGATGTGAAGAATAGGAACAAATGTCTACAGAGAGATCTAACTCGTTCTTGGTGATTTCAGGGTATGAATGTGTTGCAGTTTAGTGACTCGTTCATCTACTGATTAAACATAGTTTAGTCATTCCTGTGGCTCACAAATGTCATCGTGGCTGGATGTACACCTGCTACTCTTCTGGCATGCCCATATGATCTTGTGTGCTCTGTTGGGGGCAGCGAGCAGAGAGAATAAATCTTCCCCACTCACTCTGCTGTTGTAGGCTGCTTTATTGTGCTTGCTTCCATTCAAGGACAGCAACGGGGGCTGTTGGAAGTTGTTTCAATGTTGATGTCACTAGCCATCACTAGGAGGGAAATGTAAGTCATGCAGCGGTTTTTTAAGTACATAGTGTTTAGAAGTCCTAAAGATGTGAATACACTTCCAGGTTGATTTTGCTGAAACAACATAGCACTTCTAAGAAATATGTAGCTGTTTTTTTTCACTCTACTGTAAAATCCTCTGGGGCTTTAAACACCCACCTCCTGCCGTCAAGTCTACTTTTGTACTCACTGGGTAATTTTTTTTTTTTGGTAGAAGGCAGAGTTAATAGGCTTTAATGATTGCTTCTCTTATTTTTCTAGTTTGGTTGTTGTTTTGCTTCTTTTCTTGGGGGAAGATATTATAAAGATCAGTGTGCCCTATTTCAGAAATAGACCAGATGTATTTAACATGGGGGGGGGGAAGACCATGGAGTGTTTCCAAATGTCTCCAGACTATCTCTCAGTCCAAAGTTATACTAGTTTGATTCATAAACTCTTTTTCAAACTTTTTTCTATTAAAGGATAGAACATACACTCCAGATGAAAAGGGAGAAACAGGACAGGATGTCAGACTAGGGTGTTTCCATCAGCCCAGTGTTCCCACTGGGAGTCCTGTTAAAGGGCAAGACCATTACCCTCTTAGAAGCTCCTTCATGTCTGTGCTGCCAGAGGGTTGCAGGCAGACTCCCCAGGGCTCTTCTTTCTGACCAAGTGAGCCTTTCCCGTTCAGATGCCCTCGTCTAGCTGAATAGAAGAACCTTGTGAAAAACTTTGGCAGAGAGCTGGAGACAAGGGATAAGGAGAGCAGTATCTGAATTTTGTGTAACAAAATTGGATTGGGGGGGTAGGAGAGAAAACTTCCTAGTCTGGCCTCTTATTTTTAGAGTTCCACAGATTTCTTCTCTTTGGTTGAAGGAAATAAAGTTCTGACCCGGTCTAGAGAAGGGGGCCACATTTAGTCCTGGCAGAGATCACAACAGTAGTGCTGTTTGGCGTTTGTAGGTGAGCAAACTCTGCTGAGAGACATTAAGGAACTTGACCTCCATCTCACCAGGTCCCATGCATTCCCAGTGTGAAGAGAAGTGTGGTCTCTTGAGGCCTCTTAACATTTAGCATGCATAATTCTACAAGAGCAGAGACCAAATCATACCCATCCAAAAGTCTCCTGCAATACCAATACTTTGAACACTTTTTCTGGACAAAAACTAAAAAAATAAGTTCTTATTCTATAGCTCCTTAGCTTACAGGAGGCTGGAGAACATTGAAGAAAATGCCATGCTAATGAATATGAGCTGTCCAAGGAAAAGGAACAATTGAAGTGGACTTGTACCAGGCTTTTTTGAAAGTGGAGGTCACAGAGGCTAACATTTCCCTTGGAAAAGTATAGCAATGAGCCTTGTTTTTCTGTGTGTCCACAAATGCTTGTATATTGTATGGCACAAAAGAAGGAAAACCAGAATTTTTTCTGTGAAACAATGAATATATATATATATATATTCATTGTTTCACAGAAAAAAAAATATATATATATTCATTGTTTCACAGAAAAAAATATATAATATATAATATATAATATATATATTATATATCATTAATATATATATATATATAATCTCGCATCTTTCCAAGGATGGAAAATTGTGTACGTTAAGTTGTCAGGTGGTTTCTTTTTTATTATTATTATACACTTAAACTGTTTCTTCAAGATTTGTTATACTTGACTAAAAGATGTTCATGTGTTCTCATAGCCTACTCATTCAGCATATAAGTTTTTGAGTGGATCTTATGTAGCGCTACGTAGTATTCTTAGTGAGAATTGAGATGAAAAAAATCACCATCACAGAGGGTTTTTTTTTTTCCGTTGTAGTAAAGGAAAAGAGTCAAAGCAACAATTAAACGTAAGTAGAGTGTCAGTTTCAAAGCATCACTTAGGAGGAAATCAAAGCAGAGAAGGCAAAGTCGCTGTCAGGAGGAGGGAGGGAGGGTTGCAATTGCAAACAGAACAGTGAGGAGGGGATGTTTGCAGCCTGAGCCTTTCCGACAAAGGATGGGCGGTCTTCAGGAAAGGCCAGGGGGCCGAAGGACTGCAGAAGAGTGAGGCTGTGGTGAGAAGAGAGATGAAGGGCCAGGTAGACAAGTCAGGAAGGCGACCTCCCCAGAACACAAGAGCTGGAGCTGTACAGAAAGTTTTGATGGGAACAGCCAAGGGTGGGGTGGGGTGGGGGTGGGTGCTGGCGGAGGCATGATGCAATCTCCATCTGATCTCTACTGCCGTGGAGTCTCTCTGGTGGATCCATTGGAAATCAACTCTAGGGTGGTCATATGGACGCTATGGCAATGACCCAAGGGGGAAATGATCAAGATCTGAAAAGTGTGACCAGGATACGTTTGACGGATGATCAAGGGGTGGTGGTTCACTCTAGGTGTGTTTCTGAGCCATTGAGTGTGGAGTGTGAGAGGAAGAGAGACGTATAAATGATTCCTCCATTTTCAGCCCCAAATGCTAGAGTTTTGGAATTAGTACTTAGGGATAATCGGGAGTTCAGTTTTGCTGGGCAGTGGCGGCACATTGGTTTTAATCCCAGCACTCAGGAAGCAGAGGCAGGCAAGGTGTCTGTGAGTTCCAGGCCAGCCTGGTCTACACAGATGAACCCTGTCTCCAAAAACAAAACAAAAACAACAAAAAGAGTTCATTTTTATTTTGCTTTTAATTTTTAAAATTACATTGGTTGGTGGGTGTGTGCCTGTGTGTGTGTGTGTGTGTGTGTGTGTGTGTGTGTGTGTGTGTGTGTGTGGTCCCATGGTATGCATGCGGCAATCAGTGGACAATTTGTGGGAGTCACTTATCTTCTACAGTGTGCTCTCAGGAATTAAATTCAGGTCATTATCCTCGGAGCCAAGTAACTTAAGCTATCTTTCTGGCCCAGGATTAGAGTTGTAAACTTCTTAACTGTGAAATGTCCATTTTATACTTCAATGGCGAAGTATAAGCGTGTATTTCAGGGAAGAGGTAAGGACTAGAGACAAAATTTTGGGAGATGTAGAGTGGTTCCCTAGTGCACGTGTGTGTGTGTGTGTGTGTGTGTGTGTGTGTGTGTACTCAGAATCTCACTTGATAACCCAGGTCAGAGTAGCCCAGATTGGCCAAACTCATGGCAACCCTCTTGCCTTAGTATGAACCACCATGCCTGGCTGATATTCAAATCTTGAGACTATTTCATATGTCTAGAAATGGAGGGAGATGAGGTGTGTGTGTGGGGGGGGGCTCGGCAAGCCTCCCGGAACTTCCCAGTTGAAGGACAGATTGACAAGGAAGACCCAAGAATTGGCATGGAGACATCACTGAGATGGAGCAGAAGTGGGAGTGGTGAC
The DNA here is from genome assembly GCF_003668045.3 of Cricetulus griseus. NCBI lineage: Eukaryota > Metazoa > Chordata > Mammalia > Rodentia > Cricetidae > Cricetulus > Cricetulus griseus. Next base: position 12,096,131 of record NC_048603.1, on the reverse strand, counting down.
TTCTGAAGTGCAGAGGCGATGTCTGCAGAGACAGCGATGAATCGAATCAGATACTGCTGACAGATGAAATAAATCAGGGCTGGAACTGGTCCATTGAGTGTCCCCCTGGGGAGCCACTCAGAGCCTGTGATGAGAGGAGTTCTGGCGAAATGTGAAGTGAAAGCCTACTTGGAGTAGGTTCAGGAGATAATAGCATGGGACAAATGACAAGGAGACTTGAACAGATTTCAGAGACTACCCATGTCAACATTAGCGATGCCTGCCACCCAGCCCATCTTCTTCTACAGAGCCTCTGCACCAAGTTCGCTTAGTCTGAGGAGCTGAAACTTGGAGGACACCTTAGGAAGAGGAGGAAGATAACATTCTCATGATGTCTAGTAGCTGTAAGGTTGTCCAAAATGAAACAGATTCACAGTAAGTATCTGTCCTAGCTGGTTTGAGTGCCTCTAACACTGTCATGGACCAGATGGCTTCATCAACAGACCCTTATTTGTCTCAGGTTTGGAGCCTAGAATGTGAAGATTGGGGTGCCAGCATGGCCAGGACACTTAGGACTTTATTACTCCCCAAATCCCTCGCCTCCAGTTGCATCCCACTTTGGGATTGGGGCTCTAGATTCAGACTCCGGAGAAGTACAGACATGTGGTCTACAATGACTCTCTCTTGGAGAAAGTGGAGAGGTGAAAAGTATAAACACAGGACAATGACAGATCAAGGGATGCTATGCTACCACGAGACAAGATACTGCATGGAATAACTTGTCATATTTATTTTAGTTTGCACTACTGGGGATTGAACCTAGAGCCCTGGGTTTTCGAGAGAGGTGCCACATTCTCAGTCTACCTGCCTCCTCCCTTTATGTTGAGAAAGGCTATCACTAAGTTGTCCATGCTGGTCTTGAACTCACTCTGTAGTTCAGGCAGACCTTGAAGTTGAGTTCCTCCTTGCCTCGGCCTACTAAATGGTGGGGATTACAGGTCTGCATCACAAGGCGCAGGGGCCATTAGGTTTTATATTTAGTATGTTTGTTTCATTGTTATTCTCACTGTGTGTGTTTAATTCCCCATTGAACTCTTTCATAGACACCCACACCCCTACACAAATACTAAATACACGAGAAGGAGATAGAGACGGAAAGATAAGTAGATAGATAGATAGATAGGTAGACCTTACGCTCATGGTAAGGGACTATATCTAGCTGTGGCTTATCTCTGAGAATCCCTTGGCTTAGTCTTGCATGCCCAGAGGGGACATATGAGGGAATGGCACTGTTCAAGTGCTCTAGACAACAACTTTCAAAGAAGTGATAGGACTGAAAAGGTGGCAAAACATTGAAAATAAGCTGCAGGGTAGATTCATGACCAAAAACCAAATTCATCATCTCTTAGACTTGCTTGGGAACAGTGACAATACCTTCTTCCCACCCCTGACTTTTGGGGTTGGCTCTAATGTTTTCCTATGAGAGCCCGCAGAAGATGCAGGGAGCTGCCTACAAGAATAACCCCTTGTCATACAGGGTGGGGTTTGGGTAAGGAGCCATGGAGGAAACCAGGAGATACTTTCCTTGGCTCAGCCTGACTATAGCTGCCTGACTCCTGCCCTCCAGTACAGTCAACAATGTGAATATAAGACAGAAACCAGACTGAAGTTGAGTCAGCTTTAGCGCTTTTTGCTCTCAGCTCCTGAGCTCTGAGCAACTGGAGTCTCTGCCTTTTCCTCCTTCATTCTCTTTATTTCAACTCTGGCTTGAGGATGACACCTCTTGTGCTTCCGACCCTCTGTGTACATGATGTCTTCCAGATACAAGGTGTCGTCGCTCACCCACCAGACCCGTGTGCCCATTCTCAGTGTTAATCATTGAGTAGAAAATACGTTTGCACCAGTTGCTACATACCCTGTTTCAAAATATACCAATATTTTCATCATGTTTCCAACCATTCATTTTTAATGTTTTCATTTCCTAGTTACAGTTTTCCATTCTGCCCCAAGATTCAGGAACAAATCCTGATATTAAGCTAGAGAAAAACCACCTCTTCAAAGAATGTTTGAGTGCCCTTTGCTTCCAACTCTTGGGGCTCAGACCAGATTAGATTCTCCAGGGAATTGTTCTATTGGAACAAATGCACTCAGGACTTACCCTGAAAGAAACTTCAGGGCTTATCTTTACTCTTAGAAGGGGCTGATCACCTTAGTGGACTCACTGTTTCTTAATGGCTGAAGGACTGGGCTCCTCTGGCTTATATGATTGTCTGGTGTCCCCTAAACCTGGGGTGAGTGGGTGGGGGTCAATTATTACCTTAAGAGTCACTTGGAGAGTTCTGATGATGATATGAGCCAAATGAAGCCCTTCCTCTGTGTCAACTTTAACGTTCCTCTTTTGTGACCTAGGGCATGCCTTCTCAGAGTTGGTGTTGTGGGTAGATGGTTGGCAACTGTTGGTGTTGTGGGTAGATGGTTGGCACAGTGCTTAGAGTTATCTCCACCCTACTTTCTGACATTTGCTAATGAATCCCCCACCCCTCAGGGCAGCAATGGAAAAAAAAGACTCTAGAAATTGACAAATGTCCATTGACAGAGGAAAATATTCCTGGTTCAGAACATTCTGCTTGAAATTGGGCATGGACTATTAACAGTTACACAGTGGGACAGAGTCCAGGGTGTCTGAGGGTCCTGGATAGCATTCACTCCACATCATGGCTCTTGGGGGTCGCTGGGTAACACGCTGTAGCATTTACAACTCTGTAGAGTCCCCCAACTCTTGCTAGGGCTTCTCCTTGGCTTACTCCTGGGTTGTTTTTTCTTTCTTTCTTTAATTTACTATGTTCCTTCACACATTCCACCAAATTTCTTTCACTCAAGAAGAAAGCAAAGGGCACCTTGATGATGGCTCTCTGGTTCTACATACATTAGCAGAATGGACAGCAAGTGTGCCTACTGTCAAACTGCAGAGGGATTACAAGACATTAGATTTGACTGTCTTCATCCCTGAATGGAATAAGCAGGTAGACAAACTGATTAATATTCATTAGTGGAGAAAAACTGTTCAACTCCAATTGATCAGAAATCACTGTCTCACCTGAATTTGCTTTGCATAGTAGCTTTAACACCACACACATCGTTTATACACATGAGGGAAGAGGCCCACATTTGGAATTTTATTTTAAGTATCATATATATTTTCAACAGCCCCTGACTGTGCTGGGATTGCTTTGCAGAGCTTGGCTTGTTGCTTTGGTTCTGTGTGTTTCAGTACATTCTACTGGAATGTTTTCTTGCAGACATTTCTGTCTGCCAAGTCTGTGACATTTCTCTCATGGTGCGTGTCTCTGTGAGTCACTGAATGCTTATGGCTAAGCCGGAGCTTAATTTCTGCAGTGACTAATTCTGTTTTAGGCTACAAAGCTTGTGCATTGTGCTCATGGAATGGGGCTCAGGGTAGGTTCTGGAAGGGCAGGGAGTTCTCTAGAAATGAGTGATCCCAAAGACTGTCATCCATTTGTTTTCTGGTTTAAATTCATCAAGACACACTATTCTTCATCCTGCACCTGCAATGAGTTAAGGGAAGACTTTCTGCTCACCCTTCTAGTTCTAATTTATTAGTAAGATCTTCTGGGAGATGGAAGGCCTAGGATGTCATTGGCCCAACCACTTTAAGCTCTTCCAAATTGCCTCCCAGATTCTATCTTCTGGTTTTCTTTTCTATGTTATTTCCTTATAGAAAGGTTTTTGTCAGTCACAATCCAAATCAGGCAGCAACCAGCTTGGCCTTGATACACACACCTCTCATTTAGAGAGCCACTAGGCTCTGAAACAGGTTTGGGTAGAGCAGTTCTGGAGGATTTTCTTGTGAGATGTCTCCTGTGATAAAGTCTTCAGAAACAGCCAGCACCCCACTCATGCCTAACAACCTTCTTTCATGTTTACCCACTACTCTAGGATCTGGCATGGCTGCCCCCTTCCCAGCTTTTCTGGAAACTCGATATTTAAATGTGACCTAGTTCAAGGCAAAGAGACAGGAGAGGGAGCACACAGAAGTTGGGGCTGAGGGGTCCAGAAGGATTTTCCATCAGAGATAAAAGGAACCTTCTTCTCTTTAACTGTCCTCACTCCCCACCTGTTTCCTGCCTTTGACTAAGGCTATGCAAAATGGCTGCTGCCATGGCAGCCATCTTGTGGCCGTGAGGGCAAGACCTCTTTGCTTAAAAGAATAACAGAAATTCCAGGTTCATCAGAGGAGAATATCCAATTGAAGCCATGAATTGTCCATATAGGTTATTTACTGTTTCCTCCCAGGAAGGTGTTGTGGGTGGCATTTCTATAACCCACAGCTAATTATAACCCGACTGCAAATAAAGCTCAATTGTTCGAGTTCACAGACAATGCTTAATGCTAAAGCCTCATGCTTTTGACCTGTAGCAGGCTCCTTCCTTTATGCCTCTTTAACTCTGCATGTGTGGTCTATAATACTAAAGAAGTGGATAACAGAATCTGAAGAGACATAATTTCAAATGATGTTTAATTCATTACAATAGTTCCCCCCCCCCTTTTTTTGAGACAGGGTTTCTCTGTGGCTTTGGAGGCTGTCCTGGAACTAGCTCTTATAGACAAGGCTGGTCTAGAACTCACAGAGATCTGCCTGCCTCTGCCTCCCGAGTGCTGGGATTAAAGGCGTGCATCACCACCACCTGGCTTTTTGCTTTGCTTTGAGACAGAGTCTTGCTGTGTTGACAGGCCTGGAACTTTCTGTGTACATCATCTTCTAATCTAGAACTTGTGGATGTCCTATTATCTCTGCCTCCTGAGTCCTGGGGTTACCACAGATGGCTAATTCATAATGATCTTTAAAATGGATCAAAAAAGAGAGAGAGAGAGAGTAAAATCAGGATTGTGAATAAGATACTCAGCTATAGAACACTCAAGTCTGTATCAAGGCAAACTAAAGCAGGAGCTCTGATATCCCATATTTTATGACATAAATAATTCAACCATGATATCAAAGTTCCAAAGTCCTTCCATTCTGGACTCTCCTTCATGTCCTGTGTCACTTAGAGTTAGGCTGTAGAAGCTATTCTCTGCTTGTCTAAAAAAGAAAAAAGTACAAACAAGAATCTAGTGCCTAGCTCTGTGGGCCACATCCCTCCTTTTCCTTTTGCCTGTCCACATTGGAGCCAACAGTGCTTAAAATAAGCTGCTCCAGGCACTCTGGAGCATGCTTAGAAGGACTTGGCCTTTTGTTCACAATTGTGCTTAAATTAAAGGCAAATATAAAATTGGGAAAAGGCTGCGGTATGTATTAGCTATTTTGAATATAACTCTTAAAGATAGACCATCTTATGGGACACGGGAATCAAAATTACTTTTAGACAGACACTGCGTACGAAGGAAGATTCATTGCAATGTAATTTTAAAGTCGAGTCAAGATCATAGCTGCCAGAATCTGCCTCTGAAAGAAAAAGATGAGCTCGGTTATGCTACGGTTGTGCCACTCGCTCGATGACAAGATGTTCAAATGTGCTAACTCTGGCAGGGTAATGCACTGTGACATGTTCGGAGGAAGAATTGAATTCTGTGAGACAAGAGAAACAGGGATGTGGGCTCTTATGCAAGTTGATTAATAATCTTCTTAAATGATTACACTGAAGTCAACTGCCTTCTCACCCAGAAGAGGAACCAACCCCATCGCAGGAAGACAGTGTTCCAGGGGACAAAATTCTCTGGGGGAGGAAGGGGACAACACCAAGGGTGGGGGCTGACTGGCACAGGGGAGGCTTGGAGAGAAAGGGGAAGAGATGCTGTGAGGGGAGGGGAGAAGTGGGGGAGGGAATTGGGCTCTGAAGTCCTGGTGTGAGACAGGGAACTACAGGGCATGCAGAGCCCGCTGAGTGTTCGGTGGAGGCATGCTGAGGGCTGCTAAACTGACTAGACTTGTGTAATTGTGACCCTGGAACCTGCAGGAAACAACTTAGGCGAGGAAGAACTTACTTGGTCCCATGTTTTCAGAGAGCCCGGCCCATCACGGGGGAAGAGACTCACTTCATGGCAGTGGGAATACGTGCAGAGACTATTCACATCATGAGGAAGCAGACCTCAAGGCAGGAATCAGAGGGTCAGTATAAAAACTTCAGACACCTGCTTTTAGTGACATACTAGCTAGACCCACCTTCTAGTGTCTAGAACCTTCCAAATAATGCCACCAGCTTTGGGCCACACACTCAAAATGCAAACCTGTAGGGGGCATTTTGTAGTCACGCCATGATAGTGTCTGAGCATCAAGATAAAAGTGCTCAATTTGAGGTTCTTTGCTGTTCGAGCCTTCTTCAGTCTCTGTCCAGATGTCTAATGGGGTCTTAAATGCACACATACGAAATGCTTTCTTTCGTGAGTGGGATTCTTGGGTAGCATTTGAGGAAGCAACTGCATCGTACATTTAGACTCCTAGCCTATAGATTAGAGGTATCATCCATAGGTTGAGCAGGTGATAAGAAGAGTGAGGAATGGGTTAGAGGGTGAATATTCCCTTTTGTCCAGACTCTCTTTGGTGTAGATGTTTGGAAAGTATGAGGGGTATGGTTTGAGAATTTGGGAAACTCTTATCTTTATTGGAATAGGGCTTGTGAAGTCTAGGTTGGACTGGGTTGAATGTCTTAGATTTGGCTGATTCTTGTGTCTGTAGGTGGACTTGGGTACTTTGTTTGCTTCTTTGAAAATGTCATGTACCATTCTTGGTCCTCTGGGAACCATGATTGATAGTGTCTTTGCCTCAATGATGAGCCTCACTAGAGTTGAAGGAGGAGAATGAGGTCAGGGGTTCTACTCCCTGTTTGGTCACTTGATGGGGGATGTCCTTCTATATACCTGTTTGTCTGATTGGTTGATGAATAAAACACTGTCTGGCCAATGAGGCAGGAAGATAGGAGGGACTAAGATGGGGAGAATTCTGGGAAAGGTAGGCAGAGAGAGCCCTTCTACTCGACAAAGGAGTAGAAGGTTCAGAATTCTCTAGTAAGCCAAGACCACGTGGAAATACATAGACTAATAGACATGGGTTAATAATTAAAACAGAGCTAGCCAGTAAGAAGCTCTAGCCATTGGCCAGCAGTTTTACAATTAATATAAGTCTTTGTCTACTTATTTGGGGCTGAGAAGGGCAGTGGGACTTGGCAGGAAAAGAAAAAACTCTGCAACAGTCACCTTGCATTAAATGTGATCTTGCCTGCAAGTTGCTGCTTCCTTTCAAGGAGACCATTTTTTCTTTTCCATCTTAAGAACCATTCATTGTCTGCTTTCCTTCCCAGCTCCAGGGAGAGGAATCAACTGTCATCCGATTTTCAGAAACAGAGGGAGTATAGGACTTCTCAGGACATGGGACTTGGGACTTTAAAACTGTTAAGTTCTGGAATAACTGGGTGGTGTTTGCTGTCCTAGACCTGGAGCAAGTCATTGGCTGTTTCTAGTTTCATGGAACCATATGTGTTTGTGTAGACCACACTGTTCCTTCCTAGACAGTCCCGTGTGTCAAACAGACAGACAGACAGACAGACAGACAGACAGACCCCTCTAGAAAGATCACATCGTGCAAGCTGCCTGTCTCTCATTGGGCTGTTCATGCCCTGTTGTGGTCTTGGCTTTGATTTCTTCTGCCACAAAATGAAATATCCAGCTCTGACATTACATGAAGAGCATCTGACAGTATCTGCTTGAAGTAGATCTTTCCCCCTTAAAATTTCAAAACTATCAATGAGCTTAATTCCCATTTAATCTAGGAATTCTATCAAGGAATTTTGAAGCCTCTCATTGATAGACCTTGGCTCTCCCTTAAGGGGAGTGAGTCACAAGTTAAATAACCCTTACCCCAGAGAGGCCCATGTCTGGCTTTGGGGAAGGTAAGATCAGACTATTGACAAATTATTGAAGCACAATGTACTATGGATTGAACCTTGATGCCCTGGGCATCTAAAGAAAGGCACGGACAAAGTCCACAGGTATCACTGAGAGAGCCTGAACTGGGTACTTGATCTCCTTCTCTACTCCCTTTTTCCTTCCTCCCTCCCTCCCTCCTTTCCTCCTTCTTTCCTTCTTTCCTTCTTTCCTTCCCTCCCTCCCACCCTTCCTGGGTCTCATTATGTAGGGATGGACTGGCCTTGAATTCCTGATCTACCTGTCTCAGCCTGCTGAGTAATAGGATTGTATGCCTGTACTACCATGGTCAGCTCCTGCTTTGGGTGTTCACTGAGTGAAGAAGGGATGTAGGAAGAGAGTAGGCAGGCCATCACTTTCATAGAGGAGAGTCTGGTGGAAGGTAAGGAGAGAACTCCTAGTGTGGACATGGGGAGATGGCAGGGTGTGTGAATTGCTGTGCTTTGGTAGAACCTAAAATTCAAGCTGGGCAAGTTCTGAAGAAGAGAAGGCTGAGAGGGCCAGGCAGACGTCTATCGAGAAGACCCTGAACATTCTAGATAACAGAAAGCTACTCAGTGATTGATTGTTTTGTCACTGAACAGAGTGACCTGAAATTCTAGTTCCCTTCTCAAAGTCAAATACCATCAGCCACTCTGAAATAGTAGTAGCAGTAGTAATAATAGTAATAATTGATATGTGTTCATCAATATTCCTGAAATTGCATTTGAATAATGGGACTTAAATCTGCATTTTTGTCTACACAAAAACCTTCATTGATGCTTCATGTATTTGTCAGGTTTCTCTGAAGGAACGGAACTGATAGAATGAATCTCTACACATTAAAGTTGGATTCCTTGGAGTGGCTTACCTACGTGGTTCTGGTAGTCCAACAATGGCTGCCTTCTGGTGCAGAGGCCAGGGAGCTGATAGTCACTCAATCCACCACAAGACTGGATGTCTCAGCTACTCTTCATGCTACTTCAGAATCCTAAAGAAATAGGTCCTGATGCCAGCAAAGGAAAGCCTCATCAGCAGGACAGATGAACTTGCCAGCAAGAGTAAGAGCAAGCAGGCAAAAAGCAAAAGCTTCCTTCTTGCAAGTTCTTTTCTGTAGGCTGCCACCAGAAAGTGTGACTCAGGTTTAGGGTGGGCCTTCTGGCCTTAAATAATCAAACCAAGACAAATCCCTCATAGTCTTCCCAGTGGCTTGGGTTTTAGTTGATTCCAGATGTAGTCAAGCTGACAACCAAGAATAGCCATCATGCTTCTGCTAGGAAAATTCAGTAGATCCAGGCATTGACATAACATTTATAATAATAATAATATTTGGAATGTAAATCAGAGTTCCGTTTTCTTTTTTCTTTTTCATACTAGTAGACCAATTTTCTTTGTTTCTCTCTAAATGTAATACCATTTAAAAGAAAGAATAATGGGATATAGCACTTCCTTATTATAGCCAGGTAACAGGGTGTGGCATGATCTAGGTGGTTGTATGGAAATGATGGGCATTTTAGGGTTTGTCCTATATACTAATTTACTGACAATACCATTATTTTTCTTAGATTAATTCAATAATATCCTTCAAGTGTCTACCATGTCTTGAGTGATGTATTAGGACTAGAAGAACAAATCATGGCAAAAGTTCTTACTTTCAATTTGTTTATTAGTTTGCTAATGCTGCCAAACAAAATTTCACAGCAGAATTCTAGTTCCTCAGTGGATTGGTAGTTAGAAGTACAAGTTCCTGGCAGGTTCAGTTTCTGGTGGGACCACTCTTTGTGGCTTTGCAACATGCAGAAATAGAGGGGTGTCTGGTATTTTTCCCTTCCTTTTGTGGACATCAGACCTATGGGTTTAGCACCCCCCTTAAGATTTAATTTAGCCTTTATGAACCCTTTGTAGACCCCATCTCTAAATGCCATCCTACGGAGAGTTCAAGCTTTGGCACACAAGCTTAAGTAGACACACTTAGGTCCACAATGTGATGCTAATATGTTAGCCAATATTTGGGGGCTACGGTCCGGCTTACACAGAATTTCATGTAATGAATTCCCTTTTTATTGGATGTCCTCTTGGCTTCAGTCTTGGCAACAACATGGGGACGTGAGCTGATGTTTAGAACAAGCTCTCTTTTGAATCACAGCCTTGGGTTATTTCATCGCTTGCCCATGGTCATGTTTCCTAGCAAGGAAACAGTGACAGTATCTTCTCATTTGGTGTTTGGTGCTGTTTCTGGTACACCACACCACACCACAGTGTGTGCGCTCTTATCAAGCTGTTTCCGGTAACAAAAAGAAAATGCAAAGTGGATACTGTATGCAAGTGTGAATACTCGACTGAATAAGCCTGGCCCTCTCTTTCAGTCTGAGGGAAATGTTCATCTAGGAATGAATCTGAAGGAGAACCCCAATGGGATGAGCCCAATGACTCACCATCTCACCATCAGGGAGAGTACTGTTACCTGTCTATTACCACCTAAATTTGTTCCTCACATTTTTTTCTTGGAAACCTTGGGAAAGTTCGAGGGTGCTTTTACTGCTCTGAGCCTTGAATCTGCTTGAAACCTAGCATCTGGGACCGTCATCCAGGTCCATGGGAACTCTATCTGGAGTCAATATCAGACAGAATATACTGTAGACGACTTATGGCTGGCCAGGAAAGGCAGAGATGAAAATGAAAGCTGGCCCTTGAAGCAGTTCACAGAAAAGCTGCTGCCTAGGGGTTTACAGATGTTACATGAGGGAAGTCAGAGGCAGGAGACACAGCCCTGAATTATCCCTAACAGGCAAACCATGGAAACAGAACAGGAGACAGGGTGGAACAAGGAGATGGGTCTTAATGGATGCTGGAGGACATATTACCAGAACAGAAAAGCACATTTATACGCACAAATGAAAAAGTCATTGTACAGGTTGGTGGATACATACTGAATCGCTAAGGAGCTTTTTCAGAAAAGCTAAGGGATCATTTGGGCTCTCCATGACAATTTTTCCAAAGGGGAAAAAATATCATCTTAAAAATAAGCTCATTTCATTTTTAAGAATCCCCAAGCATTGGAAACTCAGTGTTACAGTGCATTAAACATATTAAAATGTCTCTGCCCACATATGGGGAGAGGGAGGGCTGCCCAGCCTTCAAGATGAGTGCATCTTCCCACAGCGTTTCTTCCCTTAAGAAATAGCATAGCTTCAAGCACGTGGCAATAATCTTGTAAGGACAGCTATACAGAGGCTTGCCATTGCTCTATTCAAAAGTTGGGTCGACCTATTTTCATGATAACTGAAAGGTCCTCTGTGGGATACAGTAGTTGTATGCCAGAGTATTCCAGAATTTGGCTATAAATAATCCAAATTTGGGCTTAAGGAGCACTGCAATTCTATTTGCAGAAATATGTGAATGTATGATGCCCGTTTTAAAGCCAGAAAATACATTCTTGAGAAAGGTATCCGAAGTAAACTGTATTAACAAGAAATGCAGTGTGTTGTGTGAACATCTAAAATATCTTACAATCATGAAGCTCTCGGGGTCTTTGGTTGATTCGTACAATGGAATTCAGGCTGGGGGTGTGGCTAGGTAGTAGAGAATTTGTGTGTGTGTGCGCGTGCGTGCGTGCGTGCGTGCGTGCGTGCGTGCGTGCGTGTGTGTGTGTGTGTGTGTGTGTGTGTGTGTGTGTGTACACCCTGGGGAGGAGTAGGGGAGAAATATAATTCATTTGCATTAAAAAACTAAAAACTAAAAAGAATGCCTGGCATAACCCTGGGAACAGATGCATGTTTCCCCTACTTTCTGTGCTCCAACCCAACAGCACTTATGCACGGTTTCACTTCAAGGCTTATTACATCTCAGAAGCATTTTTACATTCTGACTGATTAATAGCCGAGAAGATCAGTGGGAAAGTCTGTGGCTCCCGGTGGATACCACAGGAGAAGGGCTGATCATGGCTTCAACCCAGGCCGCTGCTGGGCTGCTGGGTCCCCAGTGTGTCGGTCCTGCGGTGCTTTTCAGTTATCTCGAATGTGCCCCAGTGGTGTGGCCTTCCCCTGCCTCCAGGATACTCCAGGGAGCTTTGCAGCAGAACAAAGGAAACCGTGATTGTCTCTTTCCCCCCAAGAAGGAGCAGTGCCCTATTCTCTAAGTCCCAGTTTCAGAAGGTTTCCAGCAAAGGAACATCTGAGAGACAACTTCACTTTTATCCTTGGTGTGACGGAAAAATACTAGCCTGAGGAAGTGGGCTGTGAAAAGTTGTCAGAGCCTGCCTACCTTTGGCTTTGATAACGAATCTAGAACCTCTCCTCAACCCTACTGAGATCTGCCTCAATGTAGAGAGGAGCCAGAAATACCGGGGGTATCTCAGGGAAAGCATCAGGACAGCCAGGGGACCGCAGAGCGGGAGGTGGGCAGGCCGCATTTCAGAAGGTGGGCGTGGGCAGTTAGGAGGCATAGCCGGATTAGACAAGAAGGTCATAAAAGCAATGCCTTTCCCAGAAAGTGTGCATGGCTAGACAATCACCGGCCTGTGATTGTCTCTAAATGTGGGAGGAGGGCTGGGTAGCTTGAGGATAGGTGACACTGAGGACACCAGAGTGATGAGCAAACTTCCCTCCTCCTCTGCCTGTGGGCTTATTAGCAGCCAGGCAAATCGGTGTGCAAAGAATAGCTTTGCCAGATAACAGCTGGGGAAATGGTGAATTATGCAATTTTGCAGGCGCACACAGACCCGCAGTTGCAGCGAAATCAAATTAGAGGAGGCACAGGGCTAGCGGTGCCAGCTTCAAGGCCGCGAGCATGAGCTCGGCTGGCCGCTGGGGTGGGCTCTGTCCTGAGCTGGGGTGGGAGGGCTCTGTACCGGGTCTGCCTAGCTGCCTGTAGGTTCCTGCTGCACCATCCCAAGGGCCCAAGCCTATGGTGGTGTGAAGAGGACGCTTTAACTCTCCGGCTTCCCCTGCCAGCACGCTGTATTGATTTTCCACCGTGAGACAGAAAGGCCTTTCTTCTAAGTACCTTTGGAGGCGGACTTGGCTGTAGAGGCAGCTTTGTGAGCTAGGCGAGGGCCTGTATTCAGGGAACACAGAAGGGCTCTCTCAGTTGCAAGTTGTGTTGGTGCAATTTACCAGTCACAACAAGTTCCTGTTTGACTGTAAGTTGTTCACGGAAAATCCAACCAACAGATTGAGGCTGTTTGTTGCGTCACTTGATTAGTCTAAACAAGCCCGGGTAATTAGAGTGTCTAATTAATACCTATGTCTATTGTGTGTCTGAGCTGACATTGTGGAGGCGTTGCCAGTTCAGAAATGTAGAAATAATTACTCTGTAAAACTGGGCAAGGAGGCGTCTTTCCGTGGGCCTTCACCTTGAGTATGCAAATGTCCTCTCTTTTGAAATGTAACTTGTGAAAAACAAGGAGCGTTTGAAAATTCTCCGGTCTGGAACCGATTTCATATAATGTTTATGGAAACCTGGCTCCTGCCTTGCAGGCATAAATGCTTACCAGCAGCAAGGTAAAAGGAAAATAAAATTAACGGAGCCATCCCTTGCTCCAAACCAGCTTGGTCTATAATATGCTGAGTTTGTAGTCTTGATAAAGCTTGGGATTAGTGTTTCATTACTTTGAAATTAAGTACTCAGTTCCCCTACCATTTACAAAATTAAGCGTTGAATCCTGTTGCCTGGATTTCAAACAGTCTTTTTACATCACATACAGCCAATACCTCCACGTTCAATGTGAGACGTCAATATACATCTATTACATGTAAAAACCATAACACAGAGTCCCGGAATACAGGAGAAACTTCAGAGGACTAGTGAGTAGAAAAGATGGGATACTTGAACCAAAGGGAAACTGATTTATAGACATTGATCCATTTGAGATCAGTTGCCTGAGAAGGCTCTGAAGGACCCAATGGGTAATGAATGGTAATCAAAGCAATTTTAAAATGAGAACATCTGTCCTTAATTCGTTACTGATAGCATCTAGTTCCCAATCCCGGGGGGGGGGGGTGGAGGTGGGCTCTGATTTGCTTTGGATGGACTAGTGTCGCGGTGGATTCTGTAAAGAACCAAGGTTAGTTGTCCATTTTGGTGATGGCAAAGTTTAGACATCCACCTGAAGAGTGTTTGGGGGAAGCGGGGAGGAGCATTGGAGGTTCAGCCCCTAAAGCATGTACTAAAGCACACACTAACATGACTGTGCGTGAAGACAGCTATCTATAGATGGGGTTCTTAAGAGAACTACATTACATTAAGGAGGTTAGAGCAGTGGCCACGAATCACATCGTTAATAGGAGTCACAGGTGTGGTTGACAATAGACTATCTTCTGGCCTACAAGAGATGATGACTCTGGAAGCCCGAGCTAATCCTGGGTGCTGTGAGCCCTGATGAATGTCAAGAGAGGCTCAGGAGACCCTACTGCCTCTAGATCTAAGGATATCGTATTGTAGCCCCGTAGCTACTGAGTTTTGTTACTTGAGCAAGCTCAGGAGGGGATTGGGTCTCTGGGGATTGTCCAAGTAGCTGTTTGATGTGGAGGAGAACAAAGCACTAGGTAGACAGGCTTCTTGTCCCTTGGAGTTCCAGACCACCTTTTAGCAGGAGATGGGGGTTAAGTACATGGCAGGGGCGTCTTTGTATTTTGGAGACACACTATTGAGATAAATGAAAATAGGGTTCCAAAATGGCTAATTTGATAATAAGCTGAATTACGACTTAATCTTCTGCCCCAAGAAATAGAAACAATAAAGACAGGGGTGGAGGCACTGCTGATGGCGGCAGGGGTTGGGCCGGAGAGATGGCTCAGCGGTTAAGAGCACTGACTGTTCTTTCCAGAGGTCCTGAGTTCAATTCCCGGCAACCACATGGTGGCTCACAACCACCTTGAATGAGATCTGGTACCCTCTGCTGGCATGCAGGCAGAAGACTGTATACATAACAAATAAATAAAATCTTAAAAAAAAATTAAAGTGCAAAGCCATACGTGGTACATGCCATAAGAGGAGATGGGGGTGGAGTCAGAGAAGTAGAGCTTAGGTCCACCTGACATGAGCAAATAGGAAAGGTCATATCCATTACAGAGAGAAGCCTGGGCAGAAGGCAGGAAGAGTGTGAGCCAGGTGGGGCCACAGTGAAGAGTGCAAAATAGTGCAGCATTACCTAAAAGTGAGGAGAATCACTGGCGTTTGTCAACACAGTGGTGCAGCTGGTTGTGCCAGGGATAGGTCAGTGTGCAAACACCTTCGAAAGTGATGGTGAGAAGCAAAAGTGGTTTGCTTGATTAGCAGGAGAGCAGGAGTCAGTGTGAATATGTCTGGAACGACACACTCTCCCTGTCACTCATCCCCTCATCAAAGATCCATCATGACGAAAATGAAAGCTCCAGGGAAGACGCATAAATAGAAGAGTCGTCCCCCCACACCCCCTCCTTGAAGGATTTCTCACAGGGCTGGTGTACTTTTTGGAAAAGTTATCTGACTTCGAGGTGGATGGGTGAGTGAGACTTAGCGTGGGGAGGGCTGTTAGAATCCAAGGCGGAAATACAGCTGGCCTCAGATGCTGAGAAGAGCTTCAAGAGACAGATGAAAAGGAAGGCAGGAGTGAGAGGCAGCTGGATGGAATAAAATGTGCACACAATACCATCGGGCCAGAGCTGAGAGACTATGGAAGGACCAAAGGGAAAAAGGCCAGGACGGTGACCTGAGGCAAATAGAAAGCAGGGAGAGTAAGCAGCAAGGCATCTGGGGGAGAGAGGGCTGAGAACCAGCAGGGCAGCCACCCGATCAGAATCATATCAGGGAAGGCTGTGTGTTCTCCATGGCTTTGAGAGATAGGGGTTCAAGACAGACATTAGGAAGCTGGTGACTGGCGTCAGTAAAGGTTAGAAACCGGGTCTGAAGCTGTGGTGATTAAAGAGGAGGCATAGTAAGTACAGTGCACACTCTAAGTAGGGTGCAGAAGTCAAAGTCGGGGGCCAAGAGACATGGCAGCTAATTTGGGCTGCAGAGGGGTAGCAAGGGTGAACACAGACGTGAACACTTCCAGACAGGGTGACTGAAGTTGTAGGGATGCTTTTAATAGGACCAGAGGACTTAGTAGGAGAAACTGGTATGTCAGATAAAATAATAATACACTCTTTAGATAATTTGGGGTTAATGAGTTAGTAAAACATTTTGGTATGATAAAACTTTTTTTTTTTCTTGGTGGCTGTCCTTGTGGAATGTGTCCAGGCCTGGGGACATGAATCTCCCAGTGAATACCAGTCCATATATATTAGTGTCCTGTGGTTTTATGGCTAAAAGATTCACTTTGTCTCCTGCTCAGATCAGTCTTGCTATTTTTCCACACTCAGCTGACCTTGGAGCTGTTTCTTCAGTTCTCTGTGCCACAGTTTCTCCATTTGTAAGTTGGAATTGTTTCCAGATTGTTTCTTAACCAAGTTAGTATGCATGGAGTACCCAGCCAGGTTGCTATTGCACCTGCAAGGATCTGTTAATGAAAACCAGTTTTCTCCTCGGGCTAGACCTTGTGGCTGTTATGAGGGTCGTTGTCTTTTCCTCTCCTCCCTGTCTGGAACCACACAGGGAATCTCCCATTCTGCCAGCAGGAGTTGAGGCCATCCCAAGAGGAGGGAAAGCAATCTTTACTTTATGTTTGGAACTTTTTTTTCCCTCTCCATTCTGTGTCCGAGGAGCCTAGGAGGTAACCTCAAGTCTTTATTGCCACTTAACTCTGAGATGTGCTTCTCTGATTTACGCTCACTCATGTGACAGAAGTTAAGTTGAGCTTTACCCCCTCCCCCAAATAAAACCTAATTCTTAATCAGAAAAATTAATTTTCACCCAGGGGAAAGGTAAAGTTACCAGGGAGGAAGATGATGCCCTGGAGTGGGTGTGGGTAAAGCCAATTGTCTAGAACAGACCCTCAGGGTGATATTGTTTATGAATGAGACATAGAGAAGAAAAACATAGTCTTGTTGTCTCAAGGACAATAACAACTACAACAACAACGAACCCACCATGATTGATAAGAGTAATGTTTCCTTGGCTCATTCTGTAAAGTCAATGTTCACCCATCCATCCATCCATCATCCATCATCCATCCATCCATCCATCCATCCATCCATCCATCCATTTTCAACAAATACTCTCACCTATTAGAACACTAGGTAGGGACTACCATAAGCACTAGGTAGTGAACACATTTGTCAAGAATTCTTGGCATTCACGGGCCCGGACTACAGTAGACATAGATGCTCAGAACCCTGTTAAATTATTTTGTGAATATTCGAACAGGCAGCATATGTAAACCAAAGGAGCCTCTGTGCGCTGTAAACAATGTATTTTGTGTTGTGCGTGCTGAGTACTCAGAAGTGTTCAAGTGTTAGGAGGGAGAATAGGAACAGAAACCAGACGGGTGAATTCCAGGGTGGAAGACAGATGCCAGGGGTAAAACACAGTGTCTATACCAGTCTTTGGGCAAAGTGTGCTGGTTGCAATATAAAAAACAGAGTAGACGATGGTGGGGTCTTGAGGGTCTGTCTTTATTTGGGAGCAAAATCCAGTTCCTGGGGTCCTGTGATGGCTAAGCTTCACTGTCAACCTGACTGGATTGAACATTACCCAGGAGACATACCTCTTGCAGAGAGGCCTTTTTTGCCATTTAAAATTTTTAAAATTTCATTTTGCATTCCAGCCACAGATCTCCCCCCTTTACCTCCTCCTCAACCCACTTCAGTCTACTCCTCCTCACTGGTAAGGGCTCCCATGAGGAGTCAACACAGTCTGGTACAATAAGTTGGGGCAGGGCCAGGTCCCTCTCCCGTGCATTAAGACTGAGCATGGTGCCGGGCGGTGGTGGCACACGCCTTTAATCCCAGCACTCTGGAGGCAGAGGCAGGTGAATCTCTGTGAGTTCGAGACCAGCCTGGTCTACAAGAGCTAGTTCCAGGACAGCCTCCAAAGCCACAGAGAAACCCTGTCTCGAAAAACCAAAAAAAAAAAAAAAAAAAAAAAAAAAAAAAAAAAGACTGAGCATGGCATCCCACCATAGGGAGTGGACTCCAACAAGCTGGCTCATGTACCAGGTTTGTATTGTGGTCCTACTGCCAGGGGCCCCTCATCTAGTCCAAGCTTCACAACTGTCTCCCACATAGAGAGGGCCCAGTTTGGTCCCCTGGAGTCTCCACAGTTGTAGGTCTGAGTTTGTGAGTTCGCATGAGCTTGGTCCAGCTATCTCTGTAGATTTCTCCATCATGATCTTGACCTCCCTTGCTCATATATTCCCTCCTCCCTCTCTCCACCTGGATACCTGGAGCTCAGCCTGGTTCTTGGTTTGGATCAGATTGATGAATACCCCAACTATCCTTGTAGAGCCATCATCCAGGAAATGTTGAAACCAGATGCAGAGATCCATAACCAAGTTCCAGAGAGTCTTAAGGGAGGAAAGACTTACTCTGATGTATCAAGAATTCTAACTGGTCTTAATAATAAAATCCTGGAGTCAGATATTAAGGAGTGAAAGCTGAAAGATCAGAGAAGCAGAGCGACCAGTCACTAGTTCTTACCTCTACCAAATCCTCAACCAAAGGGGTGATTCTGTCTCTACAAAACCCCAGACTGAATGCAATGAACTCCTGTCTCCTCTTGTCTTATATTCCTCTTTCCGCCCAGCCATGTCCCTCCTGTCTCCACCTCCCTAGTGCCGACATTAAAGGTGTGCGCCACCGCTGCCTGGCCTCTATGACTAGCTAGTGGCTAGCCCCACACTCTGATCTTCAGGGCAGGCTTTATTTGTTAAAGTACAGACAAAACACCACCACACTGTGAAGGTGGGTGGCACCATCTCATGAGCCAGGTTTCCAGACTGAGTGAAAAGGGAGAAAGGGGAAAATTCCAAAAATTGACCACTGTGGAATTGTAGTGGGAAGAAATGTCCTAGAAATGAACCTAGCATCTTCCAGGAGTTTTGCTAAGAGTAAGCTACTGGGTGACAAGCTACGCAATGCATGGTCACATGACTGCTCCATGGCACTCAAGTGGAACAAGCACATTTATTAAATCACATGATGCCTGGCTTGGTCCAGACCTTCCAGAGCTGGGGAGAAACTCAATTGCAAATTCTGCTAGGAAGGACACCCTCCCTCTCCCTTCGCCTGGAGAAATTGCTATGCCCTTGGGATTGACACAGTCTAGGAGCCTTGGAAAGACCCTCTGGCCATTTTTCTTTTACTGTTTATACTTTTGAGGCAAGATCTGATGAGGCTCAGGCTGAATGTGGATGAGCCGGCATTATTAAGATGGCTGCTTTTTTGTTTTTTAAATCTTCTCTGTCAGTTAGCATCTACAGAATTTGAAATCATTTTTCCAATGTCTTTCTGAGAGTTTCCTCATGTTGATGCTGTCTGAAGTTAGCTGACTGCTGAGTCTCCTAATCCTAGGTGCAATCATTAACTGACTGAGAACGCCAGAGGAGGGGTAGTCGGTGTCAGAGCAGGAGGCCCGGACACTCCAGATGCTGTGGCTGATTTGGGTTAATTTTGCAATGACTTGAGGCTGATAAGGGTGTTCTGTTCCTAGAATGTAACCGAGGGTTCTCGGGGGATGAGGCCGTTATCAGGAGTCATTGTCACTTCATCTACATTTGGGATCCACGAGTTATCAGTGAAAAATCGTATGTCAGACCAGGATCTATACACCCTTACATTCATCCACCCGCTAATCAATATATTGGGACATATTAAAGAGACAAAGATTTCTATCACAAACAGGCATCTTCCACAATTTAACAGAGACGGTAATGAGGAGGCTAGACTTTGTTAAATTCTGATTTTTTTTCTTTTTTGGACCTTTGGGAGATGTCTCAACGAAAACACTCGCTCGTAGCCAATGGGTGGAAAGAATACAATCTCAGAATCAGACAGACTTTGTATTAGAGACTACTGGAACCATTTATATAATCTAGGACAAGGTTTCTCTCTCTCTCTCTCTCTCTCTCTCTCTCTCTCTCTCTCTCTCTCTCTCTCTCTCTCGTAAGCTTCTGTCTTCTCATTAATGAAGTGGGGACAAGGAGACTACTTATCCCACTCAGCTGTCAAAATGCCTGCTGCTTGGGAGACACTCACAGATACTTTAGATGAGTCTATTTAACACCCGTTCCCAGCTCTGTGTGTCTAACCCCCTGACTGCAGAGGCTAGGAAGCTGAAAAGGAACAGTCATCAAACTCTCTTGCAGCTAAGCTCCCGGATATTATTTAGGCTCCATCAATCAGATGTACTCAAGCGAGATGGCTGGGGGACAGTGTTAAGAGAACAGAGCTATTGGCAGTGAGCAAAGTGGCCGGCCATTTGCAGGCACAGTTAGGGCAGAGGCAGTGTTGTCAACAGTTGCCCGAGAAAGCGGTTTTCTTCTAGTGGCATCTACTGCTCTGTTGTATTGTGCTGTGGCAAAGATCATGCAATTCTGGGGCGGGCTGCGGGGGTGTGTGTCTACGGCCATTCCGGAAGCTTTGTTGAAAACTTGTTCCTCCAGGACTCTCACCGATTTTGCAAACCCGTGTATTATCTGCTGTAAGTCACTTCACGTATAAATTCACAAGGATAGCTGCTATCTAAGAGGCCAACTGAAAGGAAACTCGGGAAATAAGCACTCGTCCCCTCCTCATTACATTCACATCTTGGCTGACCTCGGACTCGATTCCAGGAAGCTCAACAGGGAACAGAACATTGAGGAGCTGATGTTTTGTGGGAGAAACCTATTTGAAAGTGGATAGATAATAAAGCCATCCCAGTGCCATATGCTGTCAGTAAAGTGCTTTTTAGAATCAGGGGATGGAGTAAATAGCACTCACTCTGTAAGCTAGGGACAGCTTCAGAGTGGTGACATTTTACCGAATCACGGGGACTGGTAGGAAGGAGGTCGTGAGATGGGTGAGAAGGGAGGGGGTGACTCAGACAAGTGCGTTTATAATGGAGCTCTCCGCACATGGGAAGGTGAAGAGAAGTGACTACTCCCCCATGCTGAGGAGTGTGAGAGGCTCCGTGAGAGGCTCCATGGAGCTGGGATGTGGGCATGGTGGGATGGAATGGGGAGGAGACTCACCAGAAGAGTCAAACACTGACCAGATTGTGTAGAACTGTGTGTGCCTAATTAGGGAATTTAAATGTTACCACCCAGGGATGGTGTACCAGCAGGGCTCTTGAAGCAAGGGAATGAAAATAAACAACTTTTTTTTTTTTGCTTGTTTATGTGGAGCATTGACATCCATGGGAGAATAAATTGGAGACTGAGGGTCTTCAGAAAGAAATATTCTCTTAAAGATGAAAGAACGCTAGCCATGGTGACAGGGGTCTGTGATCCCAGCATTTCCATGCTTGAGGCAGGGGATTATCTTTTTAAAAATTCAGCCTAAACTACACATTGGAATTACGTCTCAAAAGAAAAGGGAGGCATAAGAATTGGGGGTTATAGAGGAGAGGGTCAGAATTTAGGATATATTTCTGACAAAAATATTTTTTAAAAAATGTAGGATGGGAGACCAATTAGATTGGAGGGATAAAAGAAGCAGAAGGGTTCTAGCCAGGATCTAGGTTTCACTTGTGTTGTTATCTCCATATTGAGAACAGCTCCTGGGGCGTGGCTGGTAGTCAGTGCACATTTAAGTGAATGGGGTCAGAGGTGATGCCATCAACTATACAGTTCTATGAAGTCAGCCAGGAGGCCAGTTTCATAGTTTCCACATCTGCTGGTGAAATCTATGGGAAGGATGAGAGAATTAAGACCGCTGGAAAGGAACCAGAAGCTGACAGAGCCCAGACCGTGCTGGAGATTACACCTCGTCTGGAAGAAAAGAGGCATCTTGCCTCACACTGAAGAACAGAAGTGCTGTCTACATTTGCAGACACCTATGGGCTTCGGAGGTGCTTAGGAACAGACCTTCACTGACAGCCCTGAGTCACCTAAGACAAATGGGATGTCAGCTAAACTCAATTGATAAAAATTGATGACAATTTTAAACGCCCCGTATGTGTTGATCATTGCTAAGAGCCCAAATTACACTATCTTCTTCGGTCAGCTCAACCAGCTGTGCAGTAGAGAGTGGCATTATTCCTCCCAGCTGAGAAAAGCAAGACAGAGAGCTCTGGTCCAAGCTTATACGTGTGGAAAGTGCCAGGGATGGGATTTGCCTCTAGGCCTGTCTGTCTGTCCCCAGAGTCAGGGGTGTTACTGAGCTTTTTCAATACCTGTTACTGAAGAAAATGGCTTTCCCACCTTTGCCCAGGGCTGCTAACTTAATACTGTAAGAACCAAGATGTGTCTACTGTCTGCCGGATCCTTCTGGTGCTTCCTTCTGGTTTGTGACCACATTCTGTGTGCTGGAACCTTTCTCTATTCTCTGGAAAACTTTCTCCTCTGTGCAACATTCTTTCCTTAGAGAACCATTAATAAGACACACATCCTGGACCTCTTTTTTTGGCATGCGTAGCGACAAGCAATTTCACCTTTTCACGTCTTTACGTTGTTTCTGTATCCCGGTTCTGTCTCTTACCGCTGCACAAGTGGCCTTCCACGAGGTGCACGGAAAGCCTGGATCCCCCAGAGTGACGTTCAGTTCCTATGGGTTGGATCCCACTGAGAATATCTGCATCGGTGTGGTGACCATCTCAGCACTGTGACTCCAAGGCTGGCTCTCCAGTTTTAGAGGAGTCATGGTGAGATCTTCAGATCCTTGCTCAGTTAGTTGCTGAGAATAAACCAAACCAAGTGAATAGAGCCACACCACATGGGGATTTGGAATAGAGAACCCAAATTATCAATGAATCTACCACTTCCGGGTGGCTTTGGAGTGAGTTAATTTAAGTTTCGTTCACATTCTTCTATTTTGACCCCTCACTTTTGTGGGTATATGTGTTCTGTTCCTATGAGTATATGTGCAGGGGTGTGTGTGTGTGTGTGTGTGTGTGTGTGGTGTCGTAATTTAAGAAAAGCAGCACACGAGAGAAAGATGCGATGTGACAGGGTTCAAACAGAGGGGTTTTCTAATGGGGGGAAGGATCATAGAAGGGGAAGGGGGAGGAGGGAGACCAGCCTCCAGGGACAGGAGCAGCTGGAGAGAGGAGAAAGGAAAGAGGGGGGAGGGGGAGGGAGAGAAAGAGAGAGGAGAAGGAAGAGGGAGAGAGAAGGGAAAGAGAGAGAGAAGGATGGGAGGTGGGCGGGGCCCTTTTAAAAGGGAACACAGTGAATTTGCACAGGTGGTGCTCTTAGTGGCTGCAGCTGAGGGTGTATCCTGTCAGAACCCCAGGGCAGGCCAGTACAGATACCTGAATACTAACTGTGTGTGTGTGTGTGTGTGTGTGTGTGTGTGTGTGTGTGTGTGTGTGTGTGTGTGTAGGTCAGAGGCTAGCCTTAGGTGTCAGTCCTAGGAGCTATCTTTAAAGTATACATATTTGTGTGTTTATGCACACATGTGCTCATCTGCATGAACACCAGGGGGCATGTTTTGGAAGGGACTTCTTTCCTTTCTCCAGGAGGATTCTGGGGATTGAACTCAGTCTTGGCAGCCAGCGCCTTTACCTGCTGAGGATGGCTCTCTACCTTTGTTGTTGTGGTTTTGTTTTGAGACAGAGCCTCTCACCTGCACCTAGGGGTTACTGATTGGTCTAAACTGGCTGGCTAGCACTAGGATCACAAATTCACACCACCATGCCTAGGTGTTTAAATGGGCACAGGGAATTGAACTCAAGTCTCGTGCTTGTAAGACAAACAATTTACCAAGGGAGCCAGCCCCTCCGCTCACTTTTTAACACAGGGCCAGATACATGATCCTGGTAGGCATGGGATAAAAACAAGAAATACTTTCAGTGTCAGAGAGGAATGGCTGGCATTGTGTAGGTGCTAAGCTCTTTGTACACTCATTATAGTGTTCTTTCTAGGCAAATGGGAGGAACGATTTTCTTCCCTAAGGTAAGGCAGTATATTTTGTATTTTCATACCTTCCCGCCTAGTCATGAGGACCAGTGTTCCTAACTGGGAACATTTTTTGCCCCCAAGAGGACATTGGTAATGTCTGGAGACACTTTTGGTTGTCAACAGCTGTGAGACCATTTCTTGGCAGAGGCTCCAGTTATAGCATTTACCATTCTAGAGTGGCAGGGCAGCCCCTCCCCGGCTCCCCTCACCCCCCCATGGTGAAGAATTGCAGGTAGTGGTGTTGAGAAATCTGGCCATAGAAGAAAACACCGCTGGGATAAAGCAGGAGGGAGGGAGAGAGAAGTGGAATGAAGGACGGTGTGTAGCCCAGGTTCAGCAGGCAGAATGTCTAAAAGGCTCTCAGGGGAATACACACAGCCGGGGTCAGTCAGGCAGCAGAGCAGATGGCCCGTGGAACCCCCGCTGTCTCCTCTTTTCCTTCACACATCTGATGAGGGACCGGTGGCCTGTGTCTAGCAGCTGGCTGCCATTTATCCTCTTTGTCAAAGAGCATCACCCGAGGAGACTCTGTGGTCAGCGTGATCTGAGGTGTAATCAAGACTGGCCACTTTTTCTGAACTAAAAATTGACGCTGAGTCAAGCCTGAGTGTATTTACACGGACAGGAGGGGCCTGAGATTTTGAAGAGGGGACAAGTCTGGAGCCCTGGTGTTGTCATCAGGGAGCTAGGAGGAGGAAGGAGCCCCTGGACATGACTGGCTGGCTGGCTGGCTGTTGCCAAGGGGTCCCCTGGCAGCTTCTTCATTGGTTAAAAACAGATCTAGGGTACCTTGGCTGATTGGTGTAGGGTTTGTTGTTTTGTTGTTATCGACACTTTTTTTTTTTCTGAGACAGGGTTTCTCTGTGGCTTTTGGAGGCTGCCCTGGAACTAGCTCTTGTAGACCAGGCTGGTCTCGAACTCACAGAGATCCGCCTGCCTCAGCCTCCCGAGTGCTGGGATTAAAGGCGTGCGCCACCACTGGCATTATTACTGTTTTAAAATAGAGAAAGAATATGAAGATGAGTAGGTAGAGAGGGGTGGACCGTGGGAGAGTTGAGAAACTGGAAAAAATATGATCAAAATATACTGTGTGAAGAATTAAAAAAATAATAAAGAATATGCTTTGCAATTGCTAATTCAGCTAGCCAACATTTGTGTGTGTGTGTGTGTGTGTGTGTGTGTGTGTCGGTGTGTCGGTGTGTCGGTGTGTCGGGTGGGGGTGTCTGGGTTATTTGGGATTGAGCCGAGGGGAGGGCTTTGGATATGCTAGGGAAGCCCACAAACTTTGAGTTACACCCCATCATCTTTTTCCGTTTTTTTATGTGTAGTGATAGTCTCAGTTGTCCAAATTGTCCTTGAACTCACTGTGTGGCTGAGACAGACCTTGCCCTTGTTAGTCTCCTGCTTCAGCTTTCTGAGCAGCTGGAATTACAGGCCTACACTGCCAGGCCCAGCTCAGCCAGTGCTGTAACTCAGAGTAGTTAACTAAACCATGACATTGACCCCTTCGGTGTGAGAAGTTCCCTGAGAAGCCAGGGGCTGCTTTGTCTACATAGTGGCTCGTATGTCACAGACAAACCATGCTAACTGACTAGTACAGTATATGGTGAAAGTAAGCCTAAAAGGATGGCTCACTCAACAAAGTTCTTGCTATGGAAGACCTGCCTTGGGACCCTTGGCACATGTGTAAAAAAGCAGAGCACTGTGCTGGGAAAGAAGGGGCAGAAACATGAGAAACTCTGTCCAGCCAGCTCTGGGTTTAATGAGAGATCCTGTCAAACACGCATCACAAGCAAACAGTAGACAAGAGTGGAGAGTGAGTTATTAAGGAAGACACCTGAACTAGCCCCGGCCTCGGAAGAATACAGGGTGAAAGTTACTTGTGTAACTATATAATAACCAAAAGTTTTGATTAGATACACTTGTGCTCCATTTTGAGAAACAGAGGCATTTTATTTCCAGTAAAATAAACCCCCCAACCAGCCCTCGCCTGCAACAGAGTGTGTTGGGTGGGAAGAGAACCATCTCAGGTGGAAAGACATTCGGGGAAGTCTTATAATTCACTAGAGAGTTCTCACCTCTACCAAGGCCGGGGCGGTCCTGTCCTCAATGTAGCTAGAGACTGACTGCCTGAACACAGAGTACAGAATACCAGCTCGGAGACCCCGCTCCTGTCTTTTCTACCTTTCTGGTGCTGGGATTAAAGACATGACTATTACCCACGGTAGCCTGCACAAGATCAGGTCAGCTAAAAACTCCAGTGTGAAGGAGGAGGGGCTTCTGGAACTTTACCCCTACCCGAGGAACTATTGGAAATGGATGGCCTTGGGGAGAGGCAGAGTCCCTGGTAGATTGCCCCACACCTCAGGGGATGATCCCCCACCCATGCCAATATGGGAAGGACTAGTTAGACTCCGTGGGTTAATAAGTAAACAAACAAACAAGTAAATAAATAAATCTAAAAGAGGGCTTGGAGTCATAGCAAAATGTGATGGAGGGGGGGTGCTGGGGGAATTGGGGAGGGGACGTGGAGAAGGGCAGATATGATCAATATACCCTATAAATATGTATGAAAGTTTCAGAGAATAAATTAAAAATACTGCCAGGGAGAGGCATTGAATACAAAGTCCAAAGCAACTCTTTTCCCAGTGAGTTAAATAAATCTGGCCCTATACCTTCTAACTGTGGCTAGAAAATCCCGGTTCACGGGCCACTAAGGCGAGGGGCACAGGGGTCACCTGGCAGACACATAGTGGGAATCTTCGAGGTGTGTGGGACCTTCCTCAGGGAGGACCCTGCACTGCACAGTTGCAGGGACACGCTTCCTGTGAAAGCCCAGTTAAAAGACTGCCCTGGAGCTGTGCAGTGAGGTGGCCCTCAGTACAATGTCACACAGAGAGGGGAGCCGATGTTCTTACCTACAGACACTTAAAATCGACCGTGTGCGGTGCAGGAATGAGGCAGGCATCAGGACACTGCGGTAGGTGTGTAGGGCAGGAGGAGGCAGACCAGAAGCTGTCAGCTCACTATTATAGACGTTTAAAGAGAGGGTGGTTTGAAGCAGAGGCATCGGAAATGCATCTCTGACCTTGAGCCTTGAGCCTTGAGAGAAAGCTAGAAACGGCTGTGGGTCAGCACAGTCTGCTAAAAAGGAAACGGGTCTCTCCTGAGTGTAGGGCCTGGGTGAGTGTGCAGCTCCCGCCTCACTTAAACCCCACGTGGTGAAGAAAGTCCTCCAGCCCTGTTCTACGAACAAGGGAACCAAAGAAAATTGTTAAGAATTTGCCTGAGGCTTTATAGCCAATAATGGGGACTCCGGACTCCAAATCAGATCCCGTGGCTGTCAAAACCTGTGTTCTGGAAGCCCACACTGAAGTGAGTGCAGGCAGGGCCCAGGGGAGGGCGGTACCCAGTCTGCAGGAGGGAGGTGGGAGCTGTCCACTCCCGTGTGGCTTGAAACACACTCATGTAATGCACTTGGCTTGTGAACGTCAGTAAAATTGACTTCACTCCCGAGACCCCTGTGCCGTGTTACACAAGACGCATGGGGCCAGGAAGGAAGTGTTGGTTCCCGTCTAGCATCCAAGATTTCAGCCACTCACCTCCTCTCGTGTATGTGGCTACAGGAATCTAGAGATGGAGGTGTGTGTGTGTGTGTGTGTGTGAGAGAGAGAGAGAGAGAGAGAGAGAGAGAGAGAGAGAGAGAGAGAAAGTTGTGTGAGTGAGAGAGACTGTGTGTGTGTGAGTGTGTGTTTGTGTGAGAGAGTGTGTGTGAGTGTGTGAGACAGAGTTGTGTGTGAGAGTGTGTGTCAGTGTGTGAGTGTGAGAGAGAGACAGAGCGTGTATGAGAGAGTGTGTGTGTGTGTGAAATAGAGAGTTGTATATGTGTGAGTGTGTGTGACTGTGTGTGAGTGTGTGTGAGTGTGTGACAGAGAGAGACAGAGTGTGTGTGTGAGAGAGAGAGAGAGAGAGAGAGAAAGAGTTGTGTGTGTGACTGTGTGTGAGAGAGTGAGTGTGAGAGAGTGTGTCTGTGAGAAAGTGTGTGTGAAACAGAGAGTTGTGTGTGTGTCTGAGAGCGAGTGTGTGTGTGAGAGTGTGTGTGACAGAAAGAGACAGAGATAAAGAGTTGTGTATGTGTGAGTGTGTGTGACTGTGTGTGAGAGTGTCTGTGTGTGTGTGTGTGTGTGTGTGTGTGTGTGTGTGTGTGTGTGTGTGTGTGTGAGAGAGAGAGACAGAGACAGAGACAGAGAGCGTGAGGCCTCCTGCTGACCTTTGAGAAGCTGCAGTTGCAGACAGCGGTGTCGGGGGCCGCAGTCCCAGCCGGGCCTCTCTCCTTATATCTAGTGTATTCATGCCCAATGCACAGGTCTCACCGAAAGAGAGCCGTGGCTCCTTTCACTCAGCACGGTGTTTTCAAGGTCGCAAAACGTAAATTCAGAACGAGCATTTTTGTTGCGGTCCTGCTTGCCGGGCTCTGGAAGGCGGAGCGACCTGGAGGAGTCACTGCTTGGAGAGCAGCGCCCCCTGGTGGACGGCAGGGGCGTCTGCCGGGCCGTCCCCCGGGAAGGAAGGGCTCCTTTGAAAAGCAAGAGAAAGCTCTAAAACATAGGACTACAACGGGATTTCTGGGTAAAAGCGACTTCTGCAAAGACCCTTTGTTTTAGCAATTGCTGGCCGACGTGCTGTTGGAGTGAGCCATCTGCGTGGCCCAGAACGAATCCTGCAGGATTCCAGGTCCCCACAGAGCAGCTTTTAGCCAAATAACAAGGACGTTTAGAGGAACCCACACTCAAGATGGGCCAAATACCTGTAAATTACATCTAAACGCAGTTTTGCTGTTGCTTCCACTGTTAGCCCAAGTCGAGCCCTGAAAATCGCCCTGCAGAATCCAAGTCTGTGGCTAACACTACAATAAAGAAGAAAGATACCTTGTCTTACTAAGCCTATACCAGGCCTCGTTCTCACCCACTGAGGCATGCCAAGTAGATTTGCAACCAAATATTTGTACCCATTGTTTGACTCCTCTACTAGCTGGGCTTAAGGGTTTTCAGAGACCCATTGTCGTCGTCTTATGTAAAATGAGCTCATTGCAACAGAAGAGCCTAGAGGAAAAGCGTTCTGTGTTGTCACAATGGCAAAATGCCACGGATGGTCAAGACCGTGGTCCATGTTTTTAGCCCATGGCCATTTGGCCTTATTGCTTTGGGCGGTGGTGAGGCGGCACACTGTGGTGGCAGCCATGGGCAGGAAGGGTCTGCTCATCCCATGGTGCCCAGTAGAGTAGCAAAGAGAAAATGTGTTTCTAGCTTCCCTTTCAAGAACACTGTCCCAATGACTTGTCTCTCTCTCCAGTTAGGCCTTGGCCTCATGAAATTTCTGTCAACTCCCAGTAGCGCCACCAGCAAAGGGCGAGACCTTTAGCACGAGGCCTTTGGGGCGGGGGGGGGGGGGGGGGGCATCTAGATCCAAACCATAACAGAAAGTCGTGCAACATGACCTTTTTTGATGTATGTTTCCATTGCTTCTTGACTTCTCCCCTTTTCTTTTTGCCATAAGTACATAGATGACTACATAATACTCTTGAGTTTTTCACTCCTAAGCTTACATACCTATATCTAGCCTACTGGTGCAACTGAATTTATATACATAACACGCACCCAAAGTCATGAGAGTTACTAGCACATGACAGGTACTCAACAATTTTTTTTTTTTAAATCTGTGTTGGTTAGGGGTTCTCTTCTGTTTGTTTATTTGTTTTCTAAGACAAGGTTTCTCTGTGTAACAGCTCTGGCAGTCCCAGAACTAACTTTGTAGATCAGGCTGGTCTTGAACTCACAGAGTTCCTTCTACCTCTGCCTCAGAAGTGCTGGGTTTAAAGGCACATGCCACCGCCAACCAGCTACCTGCTGGTTAGTGTTTTTGTTTTTTTGTAAAACCTCAAGAACTGCCTGGTGATGGGGGTTGTACTCCTGTATATATGTTTCTCTTATTGGTTGATGAATAAAACACTGATTGGCCAGGCAGAAAGATAGGAGGGGCTATGAGACAAGGAGAGGCAGAGAGGGCACACAGAGAGACACCAGGAAGCCACCAAAGGAAATACAGGTCCAGGCATTCTCCAGTAAGCCAAGACCATGTGGAAATACATAGATTAACAGAAATGGGTTACTAATTAAGACAGAGCTAGCCAATAAGAAGCCCTAGCCATCAGCCAACAATTTTATGACTAATATGTGTTTATTTGGGGCTGAAAAGTGGCTGTGGGAACAGGCTGGGAAGAAAAAAAAAAAAACCCTCCAGCAACAGCCTGGCCTCTATCAGATTAGCCTGTGGCCATCTCTGTGGGGAATTCTCTTGATAGAAGTGGAAGGGCCCAGCCTACTGTGGGCAGAACTATTCTTTGAAATTGTGGTTCTGGGCTACATAAAAAAGCTGGCATACATGCAAGGAACAGACTAAGCAGGTAATATTTAGGATTATATATTATAACAACAGTATATATTATATGTAACACCAATCAATGGGGAAGGAGTCCTAGAATTCCAAAGAGACCAAGGAAGGGAGTAAGGGGAGGTTTGGAAGGAAGAAAGGGAGAAATGATGCAATTATAATCTCAAAAAAGACAGAAGGGGGGAAAGGTTTTATTTATTTATGTTTTGCATGTTTATTTATTTATTTTTAAATCTGTCTAGGAGCAAGCTGGAGAGCAAACCGACAAGCAGCAACATTTCACTGGTTTCTACTGAGTTCCTGCTTGGCTTCGCTGACTTCCCTCACTGATGAAGGGCTGTGATCCAGAAGTGTAAGTCGAATAAACCCTTTCCTCACCTAATTGCTTTTTGTCATGATGTTTATCACAGCAACAGAAAGCAAGGTAGAATGGGACCAGTTGTTTAAATGAAAAATCTCCGGAGGAGGACATGGTTTCCGGTTCTGGCCCCGTGGCTTGTGCCTTAGCTTGGTTCTTGTGAATTTCAGACAAAATAAGACATTTTACTAAGTACCTTGAAATGCAACTTGCTAAACCCCCTGCAGTCTTGGCTTGGCTCTGTTTAATTTAGCCTCTGCCGAATGAAAGATACAGGAGTGGACATTGCTGAACAGTCCCACAAAGGCTAGGAACATTTCTTATTCTGAAACAGTTCAGAATGGGACACATGAAAATAAACACACCAGGAGAGATAGTCAAAAGTCTTGATGACTGGTGTGACATTAACAGCAAACTGTGAGATTTAGATCCTAAGGCCCAGCTGGATATCAGTTCTGGGAGGCAGAATGCATAGGCTGTGGAATAATATCTTTACCAGCCAGAATGGGAATGAGGGTTGAAGTCACAAACCTTGCCAAAATTTCCAGTGAAATGCATACAATAGTAGGTAAGAGTTCAAATCCCCTTTCCAGTGATCTGGAACTGTGTTGCCCTATATGGTGAGCAATGGTTCTCTTTGTTTGTTTTGCTTTTTGAGATAGGACTTCCCTGTGTAGCTTTGGTGCCTGTCCTGGAACTCACTCTATAGACCAGGCTGGCCTTGAACTCACAGAGATCCACTTGTCTCTCCCTACCAAGGACTGGGATTAAAGGTGTGGGCCACCACTGCCTGGCCAGTATTCCTGTTTTTATATTATTTTGACTAAATTTACAGTGGAAATTATGTATGGAGTAATTAATATACATATCTATGTGCTATGGTAAAAGTGAAATAAGGCGACAGTGTTGTATTGGATATGAACACCTTATCTTCCTATCATGTCCACCTCAACTAGCCTGAACATGAGCCGAGCTCCAGACCCTTCTCCCCTCGGCACTTGCCTCTTCCTGCTATCAGTGCTGCTGGCCAGCCTCGGGGTCACTTAGAATCAAAGTTGTCTAACCATCTTTTGATGGGGGAATGTCCTTCTGTCTATATGTTTCTCTTATTGGTTGGTGAACAAAATACTGTTTGGACAATAGAGGCAGGGAGATAGGTGGGACAAGGAGAATTCTGGGAAAGGTAGGCAGAGAGACGCCATGAGAGACGCCAAACGTAGCAGAGGCAGGAGTAGCAGGTCCAGACCCTTCTCCGTAAGATAAGACCACGTGGAAATTCTTAGATTAATAGAAATGGGTTAATTATTAAGAGAGAGCTAGCCAGTAAGAAGCCCTAGCCATTGGCCAACAGTTTGATAATATAAGTCTTTGTGTGTTCATTTGGGGCCGAGACGGGCAGCGGGACCTTCCTGGTGGGACAAGAAACTCCGCGACAATCTTTCTTTTTGGTTTGTACCTCTAGTCTCCCGCCTGCCAGTGCTTTCCAGCCCAGGCCTTAGTCAGTTAAACATCACCTGGTGGGAAACGGGGCTTCCATGCAGCCTTGGAAACTGCAGTAAGCTATGAGGACAAACCCACAGAGGATCAGAGGAATTGCTTTTCGGTTCTTTGGACGCCCCCAATTCTCTTCTTCAGAATTTACAGAGAAAGCCCTAGGGCAGGGGTGGTTTGCTGGGCACCTTCACAAGAGGGAACTCTGGTGCAAAGGGCCACTTGGATTTATGTGGCAGTTGAGCTAGGAAGGTGGGCCAGGCAGGAGGTTTGTGAGAAAAAGGGGATTGTTCTGAGGGAGACAGTGAGATAGAAAGTGATTTGAAACCACTGAGCCAGAGCCCTCATCTGCCATTCACCCCGACAACTATACCCCTCCTACGTGGTGGAGGTTGGTTGTCCTCCAGTCACTTCTCTCAGCCATGTGCTATGCTGTGGGATTCCTTGCTAGCCGCCATGCATATTAGCCTGCCTCAGAAACAGACGAGGTAGGAAGTCCTTCACCTAGCAGGCCAGTGGTGACATGGGAGAAAAGTCCTGTTTCTTGGGCTTTGATACCTCCGTGCTCTTTGCAAACAGTTCAGCAATAAGGGATTGTCAGGGCATCATCAAGGATGGTTTGGGAAAGGTGAAACCATCCTTTTTCTTCTCAGCAGGGTTTGCGTAGCCTGGGGAGATAGGGAACAGTTAGCAGCAGTTCAATTTCGTAAAACATAATGAAAGAAAAGGGGAAGTAGATGGAGGAAACTGAAGACCACTGAGGAGCTGGCTTTGTTCAGTCCGCCACAATAGGCAAAACATTCGTTAATGAAAACTTCTCAAAGGAAAGCCAGAGATGCCCCGGGTTTGTTATAGCGCAAAGGTTGGCACCAGTGAGCAAGTCTTTATTAGTTATGGGGAATATGCTTGAGGGCAGGAGGGCAGGGTGGTCTTTGGATGTTTGCCCTTTCTTGGGACACAAAAGAGCTAGGAGGGGGTTTGCTCAACTACAGCTGCTTTTTAGGAACAGGGGGCTCTGATAAAGCAGCATGATGTCACAAAGAAAGTATGAAGAAAAACTGTGCATGCCCCTTCCCACCTCTGCTGTTAAAATTCTCTTTCGACGCAGCAGGCATCTTCTGTGAAAACTCCAAGGTTCTCATCCAGACAGATGTGAGCTCCGAGGTTAGGTTTAGACTTTATCGTCCGTTTTAAAAGGAAACAAGCCTAATTTTAACAGTGCTGTTTCCAAGCTAACCTTCTGACAGACGATGTTGGCCTGTATAACCTCTATCATAAAAGGAAGAAAGTTGCGTTTTCTTTGCATACCCAGGCCGGCTTCCGTAAGACTCCCATGACTGTAGACCTCTCCTGGAGCCGCTTCTGAGTGGGAATTTCTGCTGTGGCTTTTGGGGTGCTCTGTCCTGTTGCCTGAAGATAGGCTTAAATATATTCTGGGCTTCTGCTGTGTCAGTAGCACCTGGCCATTCTCTCATTTGTGACAACTGATATTGCCAAATGCTCCCTAGAAGGCACAGCTGCCTACAGTTGACTTGAGAGTTGATATTTCCACATTTTGAGTTAAAAAAAAAAAACAACAAGAAACTGCTAGGTGTTGAGTAGGAATTGTTGACAGGTGGGTAACAGCATGAAGCAACTTTGGAGGCCAGCAACACAGACAGGTAAGCATCGTATGACTAGTGTCTAGGGTTATTTATACAAAGTAAGCATGAGGCCAAAAGACGTGTGCCCAGTTGGGAAAGACACAGAAGACTGCAAAATATTAAAAGGCAAACGTGGTCAGGAGAGTAAAAGTCCACTCAAAGAACATGGGCTATCGTAGTTGAGTTCTCACTGTTTTTTAAATATTCAGTTATCACATATTACAAAGCTTGTCTTGTTACCTTAGCTCATATTAGTGTTGTATGGTAAAGGAATATTTAATGTTTAAACAACATAAATTCAGCCACTCATTTTCTTCCTAAGAGATCTTAATTGCTTGGTGTAAGGTTTCGGTTGCGCCATCTGGTGGTCGGCCCTGCAGTCTGCAGGTGAAAAGAAGCTGTGAATGGTATATGCAGACGATAAGGCTATAGATAAAGCATCAGCTGGGAGCATCCCAGGAGCATTAGTGTCCTCGAAGTGCTCTTCCCTGTTTAAGTCTCCTGTGAGCAGAGGGTACAGGCTGTTTGCTTCTGCAATCCTATCAGTCTCTGGGATATACTAGATGGATTGCTTAGTGTGGTGGTTAATTTTGATCTTCCACTCGGTAAGATTAAGATGCATCTAGGAGATGAGTGAGGCACGCCTCTGGTTGTACCTGTGAGGTCACTGTGAGAGACGATTAAGTCATGAAGGCTTTGCTAGGATGGATGCTTTAATCCACTGATGAACTAAAAATGGGGATAAACTATTAGGACCCGATAAAGGCAAGGTGTTCAGACTAGTTAGAGTAAGTAGACAGTGGGGTTGTTTCCTTGAGCAATATCTTTACTTAGTCCCTTTCTGCAGCAGCTCTGCTGCTTCCTGGCTGCC
Organism: Cricetulus griseus; assembly: GCF_003668045.3. NCBI lineage: Eukaryota > Metazoa > Chordata > Mammalia > Rodentia > Cricetidae > Cricetulus > Cricetulus griseus. The sequence goes on along the minus strand of NC_048603.1, from coordinate 12,061,464 downwards.
AGGATGTCTACTCTGCATGGGTACCCGCCTCCATCCCTGTCACTGTGATGTTGTGCCCAAGGATATAGGACCAAGTCACCAAAGATTGAACCCTCTCACACGGTGAGCCAGGACACACACATTGCAACCTAAGACTCAAATTATTTAAAATACAAGGGAGAAGCCTGTAGCAGAGGACAGTAGAGATGAATCAGAATGCGTAAATAGCCCCATCCTTGGGAAACAAGTCTTCATAGACCATTGCATGCAAGCCATCGTATACATTGTATCTATCTTCATAGATACATTGTTTCTATGTATTTCAATGTGGTGTGCAACACTCACCACGGTCTTCGTGATGCAGACTTGCTACTGAGAGTGCACAGTGGTTTTGTGGTCCTCACACGGTGAGCTCGAGCCATCTTCCATCAGCTGCAGCTAGATCAAAGGAATGCATTTCCATTCTGCAAAGCCAAATGTTGCCTTAAAAGTTGCATTTATGCAAAATATAGTCAAATTCAGTGGTAGCAACCAGAAAACTAAACTTCCCTTGTATCCTGCTCACACCTGAATTATGCACTGTGAAGATTCTTGTATGAATTTGCATTACAGACAGACATCCTACTGTATACCATATGTGGTTGGGTGCCGTAAGAGGGTAGCTTGAGAATCTAGTACTTGGGTGTGAAGATCTCACAGCAAATGCAAGAATGGAGACAACGGATTGCCCTGTATTTATTTTTGGATAAATACAAATGTGTGGATGATAAGTTGGTATTTCCCCATCCCTTCCTTCATAAATGCTAACTGAGTTCTATTCTGAGGAGGGAATTAATTGTGTTAGCCCCCTGGAAAGGCCTGTATGTGAGGAAAGCGGAGTCTCCTCTCAGAGTTTAGCCAAGTGGAAGTGACCGGAAGGAAACAGAAGAAAGTCCTTTGAACTATAAAGCAGGCAGGAAGCATCTCTCTGTTCATTGGAAGGCAAGTAGCCTCTGGCCCATGCCCCCGGTGCCATTCTGTCCTTACCCCAGGGTGATGGGTGGAGAAACGACCTAACCACCTCTCCCAAGGTTCTGTCTGAGGTATTTGGTCACAGAAACCCAGGCCTGACTGACTAAGATGGAAACTTGGTACCCAGAGTGCGATATTTATTTGTTTGTTTGTTTGTTTGTTTGTTTGTTTGTTTATTTTTTCTGTGACTAAAACTGACCATGTGGCTTTTAAGTCTTTGGAACTGGTTTGTGGGAGAAATTTGGGAAGCAGGCTGGCTGGAAGAAGATGAAAGTGTTGTAAATTGGGCTTAATGAACGATCACAGTGGGATTTCAGAATGCCAACGGAGATGTAGTCAGTAAATACTGCACCCAGGAGGTTTCCAGTGGAAACAAAGACTTAACAGGGAATGGAGGTTACATGTTCTATTCTTCCAAAGAACTTGTAAATATTTTCTTTTTCCCTTCCTTCCTTCCTTCCTTCCTTCCTTCCTTCCTTCCTTCTCTCTCTCTCTCTCTCTCTCTCTCTCTCTCTCTCTCTCTCTCTTTCTTTTCCTCTGGCAGTTTGAACATTCTGGATATTTCTGGCTGCTTTCTTTTTCCTTCCCCATTCACAATGAGACTTGGGAGCCCACAACTCAGAGCAGAAGGGTCTAAACAACTTGCATTGTAGCCATAAGAGGAGCCAGGAGTGCTTTTTGAAGGGTGTCATAGCCGTTGAAGAGGTTAGAGTCACTGAAAAAGAAGCTCTACTGTTCTGGAAAGGTGGCTTGAGGCTGTCTCAGAACCAGAAATACAATATCCGACTCAGGCTGAGGAGGATAAATAAGAGGTGTAAAGGTAAATGGAAAAACAAAACAAAACAAAAGCTCAGAAGAGAAGAGAAACATGGCTGCTTCTACACGAGATGGAGGAGAAAGATTATCGTCCTTATGCAGGAGAGCATAGCCAGGGGCAGGGGCCTCTGGGGAGGAGAGTCCAGAGTGGTTATGACTAGTCTGAGCTGTGCCATGTGGGGAGAAGGGGCAGGGAAGGGAGAGGGGAGCCAGATGCAGCAGCCAGGAGGCACAAAATACAAAAAGAACTGGTAACCAAAATGTTGCGTTATTTAGGGGGCAGCCAGCTCAACCCCCCTGGGCTGGAGAGTTCACAGTTTAGGGTATGGAGTTGGGAGCAGGGGGTGTTGGCAGCCATTAGAGACCTGTAACTGGGGCGGGGAAAACCTGGGGCCAGGTGGGCTTTGAAATGTTAAATAAGCGCCTTTGCCATTTGTCCTGGGTTTGAAACTTAACAATAGGGTTAATTAGAAGCTGCACTACCAGGGACCTTGAGTTCCCCCCCTAGAGTTCTTAGTCTTCCTAGCAAAAGAATTTAAGAGCAGACTCAAAAAGAAGTTTAAGGACAATTTTATTAGTTACAAGAAAAGCCCTAAGGCGAGCGAGCTGTAAATCTGGACAGCAGACTGGAGAACAGGACCTTTGAATGAAGCCAGTTTAGAGTTCAGCCCCAGGGTGACGAGGGCCCACAGGGGAAATTCCTGGGTAGGGGAACTTCAGGGAAAGTGGAAAAGCTCAGAATACCAGAGAAAGTGCACCGAGGCGCTGGCCAGCACCTGAAAAAGAGACAAGAGAAGAAAATGAAAACTCCCTCCTTTCTGAGTCAGGACTCAGGGAGACAGGCACATCTAAGCGAACCTCTTAGTGACTCTGGGAGGCTCACCTCATGGTGGCTCTGGAAGCAGGGTAGAGAATCCTGGGAAGGAAAAGCACCTCATCTCATTAAAGGGGGTGCTTTTATGCCTCTTCTCTCTTCAGTATGACTGAAGGTGGATCTGATTTCCAAAGGAACGGTTGACCTGACCAGTTAGAGTATTCTGTCTCTACCCAATCTATTCTATTCTCTTGACCAGAAGGGACATTTTCTCTTACTGGGGCTTAAAGGCCTCTGTGACAGTTGTTTTCCCAGGTTGCATCACAGTTGGGAGAAGCAGACCGATGGCCTGTGCACCTAGGGACTGCATTTCCCTAGGGCTCCTCCTGTCTTCCCGTTTTCTTTCTTGTCTGCTGTGAAGCGAGCCGACCTTGCTGTCTACTCGGGCCAGCATGATCTTCTGTTTGACCGTGGGTCCCGAATGGCTGGAACTCTGGAGTGAAAACTGTAAATGAGAATGAAATGGCTCTTCCTCTCCTAAAGGGAAAGAAAAGGAGTTCAGACATTGGTTAAGAGTGGGGTCTATGCGGCTCTTATTAACTACGTCCTGCGATTATTCTTTGATGCTGAATATGCTTACTTGGTGTAAGGAGGTGAGAAGTGCAGTCAGTGAACCCTCACAGTTCACGCTGTTGTTCATCATGCTGTTAATTTCTTGCTGTGGATACATGGATGTTAATAGGTGTTTTTTTGAGTCTCTGTAGGGGGCAGAAGGTGGAATAGACAAGTGCCTTTGTCCTTTAAAGGATGCTTTGGCCATGGTTCCAGTTAGCAAGTGCATACTATTGGGGGCATCCTGTCTACAGGGCTGGGGAGAGAGAGAGGGAAAGAAAAGAGCAAGAAGAGCAAGGGAGGGAGAGAAAGAGAAGACTGGAGGGGGAGAGAGGAGAGGACGGACTCTGGGAAAGAATGTCAGATTCTCCACAAGGGATGACGTGTGTGTGTGTGTGTGTGTGTGTGTGTGTGTGTGTGTGTGGATGACTAAAGTTCTGACTCACATGTATGAATGATTAAGTCCTGTGCGTGACACGCCTGCCTGACTTACATGTATGACTTCTCAGTCCTTGGAACTAGAGGTCCTAGGGTGTTTTTTTTTTTCTCTCTCTCTCTTTACAGAGTAGGAAATCTGAGAACAGTTTCCCAAGGAACAGTTCCTAACTCAGTGTGCTCGGCAGGGAGCCGTATGTTATACGTGTATTATAGAAGCGCCCATCAATCAAAGAAAGAATGCATCCGCTTCTTTTTCTATATCCCGCCTTTCTCCCGTTCCAACATTTCCTCCTATTTCTTTTTGCTAGATTTTTTATTTGTGTATATTTACTTTCATAACGACAATTTCTTTCTGTATATCATGTATTTGTGCATATTTACTGTTCATAGAGATGCATTTCATAATGACAATTTCTTTCTGTATATCATGTATTTGTGTATATTTACTGTTCCTAGAGATGAGTTTCACAATGACAATTTCTTTCTGAATATCATGTATTGGTCATATCCACGCCTTCCTTTTCTTCCCTTTCCTGTTAGCCTCCTTCCTCTTTCTAGTCTCCCTCGTGCTCTCTTGGCACATGTCTGAATGGTTTTACATATGTATGTAAATATGGATGTACACGGAAGAAAACATGGGATGGGTATTTGTCTTCCTGAGCCTGGCTCACTCCATTTAACACGCTCACCTTGCTTTCCTCCCACTACTAAGATAACATTTTCAGAAGAACCTTTCTTTTTCCTCTTCTTTGCTTTGTTTTCACACCAAGTTGTAAATGGAGTTTCTGTCACTCCTGGTCCTGCAGCCGCTTTGCCCCAAATAACAACACAGAGACTTATATTATTTATAAACTGTTTGGCCAATGCCTCGGCTTCTTACTGACTAGCTCTCTCTTAATTATTAACCAATTTCTATTAATCTATGTATTTCCACATGGCCTTGTCTTACCAGAGAATGCCCATTGGGTCCTATCTTCCCCATGGCTGCCTGGCATCTCTCAGCGGCCTCTTTTCTCTGTGTCCTCTCCCCAGCATTCTCCTTGTCTCATAGCTTCAGCTATACTTCCTGCCTGGCTACCGGACCATCAGGGTTTTATTCATCAATCAATAAGAGAAACATATACAGAAGGACATCCTCCATACCAAGTCTTACTACATAGCCCAGGCTGACATTGAACCCATGATCAGATCTTCTTTCCTTGGCCTCCCAAGTGCAGGGGTTACAGACGTGTGTTACCATGCCGGGACCTCTGCTCCAATTCTAATGCTTAGTTCAATCACATTTGAATTCTTGGACATGCATTTGCAACTAGATCCTTTTTGATTTTTTCCCCTCTTGCAGTTGCTTCTTCTTTTTAGTCTAACTCACAGGCCTCTACTTGCTGCATAGAAGGTGGTGGGGGAAAGCTTTTCCATCCCTACAACTCCACGTGCTGCCCTGTGCTCACACTGCTATCCAGTGTTCACACTGCTGCCTTGTGCTCACACTGCTATCCAGTGTTCACAATGCTATTCAGTGCTCACACTGCTATCCAGTGTTCACCTGCTGCCTGTGCTCACACTGCTATCTAGTGTTCACACTGCTTTCCTGTGCTCACACAGCTGCCCTGTGCTCACACTGCTATCCAGTGTTCACACTGCTATTATGTGCTCACACTGCTATCCAGTGCTCATACTGCTATCCAGTGCTCACACTGCTATCGTGTGTTCACACTGATGCCCCATGCTCACACTGCTATCCAGTGTTCACACTGCTGCCCTGTGCTCACACTGCTATCCAGTGCTCATACTACTATCCTGTGCTCACACAGCTGCCCTGTGCTCATACTGCTCTCCTGTGCTCACACTGCTATCCTGTGCTCACACAGCTGCCCTGTGCTCACACTGCTGTCCAGTGTTCACACTGCTATCGTGTGTTCACACTGATGTCCCATGCTCACACTGCTCTCCTGTGCTCACACTGCTATCCTGTGCTCACACAGCTGCCCTGTGCTCAAACTGCTATCCAGTGTTCACACTGCTATCCTGTGCTCACACTGCTTTCCTGTGCTCACACTGCTATCCTGTGCTCACACAGCTGCCCTGTGCTCACACTGCTTTCCTGTGCTCACACTGCTGTCCAGTGTTCACACTGCTATTATGTGCTCACACTGCTCTCCTGTGCTCACACTGCTCTCCTGTGCTCACACTGCTCTCCTGTACTCACACAGCTGCCCTGTGCTCACACTGCTGTCCTGTGCTCACACAGCTGTCCTGTGCTCACGCCGCTTGGGTTGGCTTGCTCACTAGAATTTTCACTTTCCCCTCCAAGTGCAGCTCAAGGACTCTGGGGTATGCACGTGTGTGTGTGTGTGTGTGTGTGTGTGTGTGTGTGTGTGTGTGCGCGCGCGCATGTATTTGTGTGGCTCCCATTACATTGCACTGGACACTACACAACTGAATTAGACACTACACAACTTCTAACTTGGATGTAGAAGAAACCATTCTTTTGAGTTAGTGGATAAGAGAGAACATGGAGTCTGGTCCCCTGGTGGTTGTTCTCAAGGGTGCAGAGCAACGATGGCGTTTCCTTCCATTCTCACACCCAGCAAGGGCAGCCTGAAGCCTGAGGAGGTAGGGTGGCTGCTAGGGAGGTGGTCTTATGGGACAGAGAGAAGGGACCAGGAGAGTGAGGTAGAACGGAAGCAAAGTGGATCCAAGACCTGGAATGTGGCTGGTGATTGTGATACGCTACTGGGTGTGATTTCCTGTGTCTAAAGGGGATGAGAGAGTGTCTCTATGTATTTTCTTTTCCATAGCTAGAGCTTTGTCCCTGGGGCTGATCGCTCACTTCCACCAAGCTTCCAGCTGCTGCTGTGCACAGCTGGTCAGATTCTGCCCTCAGGGAATGGCCTTGTGTGGCCCACTTCCTCAGGGCGACTGCCCATATTCAGGTCAAACTAAGGTTCCCGAGCTCTATCGGATAAGTCACACTCTTGCTTCCCTTTGCTCACCCTGTTTATAGATTTCTCTAGCCAGAATGACGTTTTCCTCCAAGACGCTGTTTGCCTGTTTTAGGGAGGGTATTGCCACCTCCAGGAATCTTCTGGGTTAGGGGTTCCTATCCTCCGCCAGGTACCTGCAAGAAGTTACTTGCCTCCCTTTCGTGGTCTCCATTTTCATCCCAGTGCACTGTTATGAATTGTGACCGCTGTCTACTTAGAGGGCGAAGTTTAAGTAGACATGGGGTCAGGGGCTATGTCTTTTCTGCCCTAGGTCTACAGATCCTAACATAGTGGTTGAAACACAGTAGATGTCTAATAAATATTTGTGGGTCAAAGAACATATAAACCAGGTGATCTGAATATCTTTTAACAGCCTCCTGTTTATAAGCTACTCAAAGCTTCATTCAAATTAATTTAAACGTGAAAGATACTCCCCTAGCTTGCCTGTCTGAGAAGTCTAGGGCCAGGTCTTGTTTTCAGTGTAAGCTTATGGCTCCTCTTCATGTGGGTGAAGTTGGTAGCTGGTAGAGGTGTTTATACTTTAGGATGAGATTTCTAGGAGCAGAAACTTGGAAGTTCTGTTGCACAGCGCAACAGAAAGCAAACAAAGACACCAGCTCAGCAGGAGATCAGTAACAATCTGATCCCACTTGGGATCTAGAACTGTGTGCCATGAGGCTGGTTTCACTTTAATATGAGGACAGGAATGGACTTTCATAACTTAGTCATTGGTGGTAGACTCCAGTGTGTGTGTGTGTGTGTGTGTGTGTGTGTGTGTGTGTGTGTGTGTGTGTGTGTGCGTGCGCGTGCACATGCATGCATTCGTGAATGACTGGCCTGGTGGCAACTGTTTGGTTAAGGGCAACTCTCCTGAAAAGGGAATCAGGAATGCTGGACAGTAAGTGATGGAAGCATAGGCCTGGTAAAAGTGGTCCAGGTGTAAAGCAGGAAAGTGGTCCCTAGTATTTGGAGTGAAGCTTGTGTCTGGAGTGACATAGACTGAGACTCAAAGAAGATGAGCCTGCACAGGAAAATCTGGGTGCTAGGATGTCAAGACGGACAGGTCAACGTCAGATGTCAAAAGAGCAGCCTAGGGATTCTGTCTTGGAAGCAGTGTCTTCTCTCTCGGTGAGGACGTGGGCCACACCTTTCTGTCTTTCTGGACCAGCACTCCCAAGAGGATACATTGATGGCTTTACCTGTGCTGTACAAAAGGCTTTGACCTGTCTTTCCCTGTACTGCCTTTTTTATTTAGTTACTCACTTGAATGATCGGATGCTTAATTCTAGATTAGATAGAAAAAGAAAGCTGTCATGACTGTGCATCCAGCAGGACATGAGATCCAGTCTCAGGAGAAAAATCCTCCCACTTTGAGCTTTTGGGTTTAGGGAAATTGGAATTTTCAGTCCCAAATTTTACAGTGAAATGATTCCGTGGCCCTTGTCATGAGGATCTGGGAAGAAATCTAATCTAATCTAATAATAATAATAATAATAATAATAATAATAATAATAATAATAGACACTTTCAATAGAGAAGACATGTACAGCTTCTGTTTTATCCTGGAGCCATGAGACATCTATAGCACTTGACCCACCTAAAGTAGGAGGAGGGCATGCCAAGCCGAGCTCTCCTCTCTATCCTTCAGTTCCGTTTAATTAGCCCTAGGTAGCAGACCTTAATGTCCCTGGCAGATGGAACATTCACACATTGTCTGAATCATTTTCTTTCACAGTTTCTTACCTCCTTCCAGCTTTGCGAAAGGTTTTAACAATCACACATTTTAGTGGCTGCTCTATTCAGATTTCAATTTGAACATATGTCGGCTATAGTTTCTGAACTCCCGCTAATGTCTTAAGGGGGCTACTACGGGAGGGTTCCTTAATTGGGGTTCTGTTTGAGTTTAATTATTAAGGATAATGAATATAACTATTTATGAGTCCCTCTGTCATGGAAACATCTGTCATATGTAAGCACCAGGCCGTGCTCATTGCTGGCGAGTGCAGTGCGGTGAAATTTTATCCTAGCAAATACTGGTAAAGAGCCTGCAAGGACATAAACAGTTTTCCACCCAAAAGCAGGTTAGGGCAAATGTTGCTTGTCCTTGTTCCTTATTTAGTATACAAACCCTCATTTCATCTATGATATAACCTAATTGGGGGGGGGTCCGTTATATTGTTATGATCATTCTGGTTTGGAGGTGTGCACATGCAACCCCCCAAATTTCAGTCATTCATTCAGGTAGGAATTTAAAGCAGTTTTTCTTTACAGTAGTTTTCCACGCTGTTGGTACAACTATTACCAGAGCCTGTTGGGGGTGGGAGTGGAGACCTCAGCTTGCTGTTTCTAGGTCCTTGGTAACTCTATCTTTGTCACTGTCTCTGCCCCAGCCTGCCTCTCTCTCTCTCTCTCTCTCTCTCTCTCTCTCTCTCTCTCTCTCTCTCCCTCCCTCCTCCCTTCCTCCCTCCCTCCCCCTCCTCCGTGTGTGTGTGTGTGTGTGTGTGTGTGTGTGTGTGTGTGTGTGTGTGTAAGATTCATTACTAAGAAAGAGATATATGCATAGCCCAAACCAAATGGTATCCCAGGATACGAAAGAGTTTGTGTGTTTATCTGCCTGACAACTACTGGGATACTCCCGGAGCTAGGTGTAGTGGCAGCATCGTGAGTGAGCGTGAGCCATGTGTGGAGACTTTTGCATATTGTCGTGTAAAGTTCCCTATCACATTGGGATTTATTACACATTTCCACTGTTCTGTAATATCACTGATGAAACGAATTTCGAGAATACCTTCTTGGTGAGGGCCTGGACTTTGCGCGTGCTTGCTGTTCCCTGTGCTGGGAATCTGTCTTGAACCTGTGCAGGTCTCGTGTGTGCTGCCACAGTCTCTGTGAGTCCATCCGAGCATCATTCTTGTTGGGTCTGGAAGACGCTGTTTGCTTTGAGTCATCTGCCATATCTTAGGGTTGTTCAGCATGGTTTCCCCCATGGATTCCTGAGCCGTGAGGGGAAGGGTAGGCTGAACGCATCCCATAGGACTGAGTACTCCGAGGTTTCTACTGTCTGCACACCGTCCAGTTGTAGGTCTCCACTGCCATCCATTGCAAGAAGAAGCCATTCCGTAGAGAACTGAGTGACACAGTGATCTACAGGGATAGAAATAAGTCAGAGGTGTTGTATTTCTGCTCTGTTCATTTAGCATGGTTTTTAGTATGGTTTTTTCTCCAGGGCCCATAACCTATCTTGCCTCAGGTTCACGGGACTCATTAACCATGTCAGGTTATGGGTTTCATTTTGTGGAGCAGACCTGAAATCCAGGAAAAAAAAAAGTGGTTGGTCACTCACATAACATGTATGCCTGCATTGCACCAGTGAGGGTGTCTTGTAGGCAGGTCACTCTTGTAGCCCACAGGGTTTGACTGATGATTTCTTTTCTCTCTGGTAGCACATATAATAATTTCTAGCATGATGAAGAATCGTCAGTAGGAGTGAAGCCTCCAGCCAATCAGCAGCCTTTCTGAGTCTGGGCTCCATCCTTCAGGATGACTGTTTCTAGCTCCATTATTTACCTGAAAAATTCATAATTTCATTTTTCTTAATAGCTGAATAATATTCCATCGTGTAATTGTATCACATATCATTATTCATTCGCCAGTTAATAGACGCATAGGTTGCTTCTAGTTTCTGGATACTACTAATAGAATAGCCGTGAACATGGAATATTTAATATTTCTGTCACATTTTTAATAAAAGAGATCGCCTAAGTCAGTTCACATTTAAAAGTTTATGTTCAGTGCTGGGCTCATCCTACTTATGTAACTTTCCCAGGCTACAGACTTGTTTTTTTATCATTTATCTACCCTTCCCTCTTGGATCTATGACGTACATGTTTCTACACCATCAGGGAAGACCTTACAAAGGGCTCCCATCCCCACTCAGATTCCTTAAGCAACATAGCTGTCATTGCCTGACACCTTCTGGTTAGAAGAAGAAAGTACCAGAGAAACCTTGAAGAATGGAGGCCCATAGGGTGTGCCAGCATCTCGAAGACAGAAGGGGGATGCCCACAAGGAGGAGGCAGGGCTCTGCTGGAGCTCGCAGGAGAGGACAGCCTACAGTGTGAAGCCCTGACCTGCTTGACCTTGAGGTTTAGAAATGCTCAGAAGATGTGTGTCCTTAATTATCATGAGAGTTAAGAAATATTGGGTCAATTACATTTCCACGAATGTGTCTTTTTTTTTTTTTTAAAAAGATTTATTTATGTATTATGTACACAGTGTTCTGCCTGTGTGATGGAAAGGGACACCAGATCTCATTACTGATGGTTGTGAGCCACCATGTGGTTGCTGGGAATTGAACTCAGGACCTCTGGAAGAGCAGCGAGTGCTCTTAACCGCTATGCCATCTCTCCAGTCCGAATGTTTCCTTTCCTTTCCTTTCCTTTCCTTTCCTTTCCTTTCCTTTCCTTTCCTTTCCTTTCCTTTCCTTTCCTTTCCTTTCCTTTCCTTTCCTTTCCTTTCCTTTCTTTCTTTCTTTCTTTCTTTCTTTCTTTCTTTCTTTTTTTCGAGACAGGGTTTCTCTGTGGCTTTGGAGGCTGTCCTGGAACTAGCTCTTGTAGACCAGGCTGGTCTTGAACTCACAGAGATCCGCCTGCATCTGCCTCCCTAGTGCTGGGATTAAAGGCTTGTGCCACCAACCCTGTTTCTTTTTATATATGCTCAACTTCTATGTTTAAGGAAGTCATGTTGGGTCCTTTCTGTAAGAATACAATAGGAATGATAAGTGAACATTGAGTCCCAGTAGTCATCTTGCTTTTCTTTCTTAGCAGTAGATAAAACACCAGAGTATGCTATGGGACTTCATGTATTACATCACTTTTCTAACCCACTTTAATCTAAACCCAAAAGAATCCATCTGTGTTCAACCTGAAGCGTCTCAGGCTCCCCCAGGGCTTGGGTTTGGGGTGTTGACAGCACAGTGATGGAGTGGAGTTGCTAATGAGTTGAGATCTGGCATTATTCATTTAATAGTCATGTGATTTGGCTAAGTTAATTAGTGGT